>NW_015386217.1:433103-514716 GCF_001527695.2 Protobothrops mucrosquamatus | reverse complement strand
AAATCTGGAACCCTGTAAAGATAAGTAAAGAATACCAGAGACTTGATTTGGTATAAGTTAGCTTCCTATGCTTCCTGTAAATCAGGGGTGTCAAACTCAATTTCATTGAGGGCCACATCAGTATTGTGGTTGTCCTTGGGGGGCCAGGTAGGTATGGCCAGGGTGGACGTGGCCTACTGGGTGGGTGTGGCTGGAGTGGGTGTGGCCTACTGGGTAGGCATGGCCAGCTCTACATCATTTGCGTCAAGGGTGCCTGTGGGGGCCTGGGCAGGAGTGGGACAGATCTGAGGGTCTCTGGCAGAAGGGGGTTGGACCAGAGCAAGCGCCAAGGCGTGGTCCACTGGAAGAGCCTGCTGAAACCCCAAGCCGGATATGTGAAGTAGGCGAGGGCCATTTGCTGGCCACTTCCAGGCGATGGTGTGTTTCTTCATTCCTCGCAAAGGGTGACACCTCCCCAGCATGCACTCAGGGGGTTGGGCCAACGTGGCAGGGGCCGGTCCCTTGCTGTTTCCAGGCGGCCTTGACTGGAAGACTGAATGCGTTTCAGCATAGATGGCCATCACAAAATTGTACATTGGCTCCCGGGTAGCCTGGGCCAGGGCCAAGGCAGTGGCGGCCATTCCCTCACTATTTCCAGGATGGCTTCGGGGGCCACATGAAACCATGTCGCGGGCCGCACCTGGCCCCCGGGCCTTGTGTTTGACATGTCTGCTGTAAATGATTAGGATACCTTCATACTAAAGGAAAGGATCATCTGCTGCTGTCAACCACAGCTTTAATCTCAGGTAATATATATGTGTATATGTGTACTATTACGGTCAACACATAATGCTAAACCATATTTGGCTTAGCCCCAGTTTATTGGTTCCATATTTTCCGAGCTATCAGTCTCACAACCTAAATTTATAGCAGCATTCTCAGGTTGGTGCAACTCCTACATCTGGAAGAACTTCACCAATACTGAACGTGATTCCAGGAACTACAACTACAGAAAACAAATTTTAGTTCAATCCCAGTGTTTATATTTCTGAATACAGTTCTTTTCATTAGGCTTGTCACTCTGGAAACGAGACCATTACTGAAAAAGAAACACAGAAGCTGTTATGTTTATTATTAGGTCCTTTTGCCTCACATCTACCAGTGACCCTTTTGCTTTTTCAACATACAAACCATCAGCAAATCAAAATTTGTATTTATAAGCCAAATCTAAGACTTTACATTTTGGAAGAATGGAATGTGTATTCTAATCATGTTCTGAGATGTCTTGAACCTTGGCCTGTTCTAATAAGCTATGCATGAAAAAATAAAAGTATCTACCCACAAACATGTGTACACACCCACACAGGCATGAGATGTAAAAGCAAAATAACAAATAAAGTATCTGAGTAATACTTTGTGAGAAAAATTGAACTCTTCCCTCTAACTAATTAAACTGTACTACGTGTCCTTGCATAGTTCCTGGAGCTTTTCTGGTTCATTCAGTTTCAATAGCTACATCAAAACTGGAGCCAGGGCTCCTGAATGACTAACTTAGAACAAAAGCAAGTTCCCTGAGTATTTTTGAGCAGCCAGCAAAATGAGGGAAAGTTATTTTGGGTTAATCAATGTACTTCAATTACAATCACATTTAACCGTAACAGCAGAAAGGACTACAACCTGTATCAGGTTTGGAAATGTCATTGACCAGGTTGCTCTTGAGAATATTTTCTTCTCTTTTTTTCTCACATATACACCATAAATGGGTATTTAAAATCGGCATTATAGAATGGTCCAAAATACATAAATAAATCTCATCCATATTTGATTAACTTCAGAGGATATGTTTCCTGTGTTCCAGCAAATTGGAATAACCCTGTTTTGAAAGGCAGGGCAGAATCTACCTTTCAAATAAAGAAAGGCATGAATCAAATGTGAACATTAGCTTATCTCAGAAAGTTAATCAGGATTAAAAGTGCAAAACAATTTTGAATATATATGTTTTAGTTTTACTGATTGGATGGAAGGCCCCAAGAAATTATAAGTTGCAAACTGAACCGGAAACTCATTAAAAATTGTGAGGAAGGCAAACCACTTCCAGTTCTTGGGCAGCTTTCCATTGAGAATAAAAAAACTACACAAAAGAGCTGGGTGAAAGACAAAACATGATTCAGAGTACACATGGGTGCAGATGTAACACCTGTCAAGTATGCCTTAAATCAGCAGTGTTCTGATTTTAGTGTTCTGACCTACCAGTCAGCAAGAGAACCAATCAGTTGCTCAGGATTTAAATATAGCTCCAAATGAACAACCAATCACACGATCACACGACCAACTGACTGGCACACAAGACATTTATAAGTTAAGGAGAATAGGACAAGAAAATCCTGCTGATGATGTTACCTAGACTGGTAACGAAACGTTCAGAAACTAAATTGAAACAAGGTTGGGGAGCAAAGCACTGCCAAAATCTAAAAGTATTTTCTATTATTTCAACAGTGTTCTTTCTGTGGTTCGGTGGCTGTTGCTTGAACCCAGGGAAAGATCAAGGATTTCTTGAATAGTGTTACACACACACACACACACTCCAAATTACCCTGCATTTTTAATCTGGATCACTACAAGGTCCTACCACTTAGACATGTTCAGGAAGCCATCTTTCTTTATTGCATACAGATATGTTTTGAATGACAGCTCAATAGTCTGGCACTCCCTGCTTCATTTCTACCTCTCCGTTTCCTTTACGGCATGGAGCAAGCTATGGCCTGCTGTCTGTCTGTTTATTTATTTAAATGTCTATCCTATGTTTCTTTTGGACTTGGACTACATTACTCACAGCAATCGTTAACTCAAGTACTAAGATCCCACCAGATCAGCAGCCAACATAGTATCCCAGTTGTGATGATTGAAGTTTCCCGGCATTTGGAAAAAGTACAACATGAACTAAGGGAACAAAGCATCCTAAACAGCCCCCAATAAGCACCGAGTGGCCATCGGAGGTTGAGAGGATGGAAAACGGGGACAGAAGGAAAAGAAACAAAGGATTCTGATAAAAGAAGCCATAGAGAGGCAGCTGCAATACTGAACAGAGAGCCTCCTTGCTGCAAAAAGTCTCTGTAACATACTTTTGAGAAGCAATGCAGTGAGAGTATTTGTGGAGGCAGTCTTTGACTTATGAGCATAATAGAGGCCAAATTTTCTGTTGCTAAGTGAAACAGTTGTTAAGTGAATTTTGCCCCATTTTATGACCTTTCTTATCCTACTTGTTAAGTGAATCATTGCAGTTGTTATGTTGGTAACATGGTTGTTAAGTGAATCCGGCTTCCCCACTGACTTTGCTTATCAGAAGGTTGCAAAAGGACACTGGCCCCAGGACCCTGCAACCATCATAAATATGGGTCAGTTATCAAGCATTTGAATTTTGGTCACGTGACCCTGAGGATACTACAACAGTCATAAGTGTAAAAAAAACGGTCATAAGTTACTTTTTTCAGTGCCATTGTAACCTCGAATGATCACTAAATAAACTGTTGTAAGTCAAGGACTACCTGTATACAAAGGTCAAATGATTGTTCTAGTGTCACATAATGCACAAATGATGGTTTGCTTTAATGATGGTTTGTTAACCAAATCATGGCCTGACTCACAGATAAAAAGTTTCAAATCATGGTTTATACTGTGATTGGATTCACACACTGACTCAAGCCATGCCATAATCAAATAAATCACATTTCAGCTTAGTGGAATAGGTGAGCATAGTGTAATTTGCCAATCGCAACAAGACAGCAGCCTGAGAATTTTCAATTAACCTAACCCTGTTATGGTTTCTCCCCCCCCTCCTCAGAAGCAATATTTTCCTCTTCAATTAAGGTTTGATCCTAGAAAAGGACTTGGTTTTGAGATCAGCCATAGGATGGTTCGCTTTTGCTTTTTTCAAAGAATTGCGACTGAAAATATTTCACCACATGTATATAAAATTTGGACCAGGAAATTCTGTTCCTCAAATAGCAGAATATGTTTTTTAATGTCTAATTTTTATTGAAACTTTTTAAAAAAAACATTAAAACGAATCCAAACTAATATAAAATATGGAAGAAAAAGAAAGAAAGAAAGAAAGAAAGAAAGAAAGAAAGAAAGAAAGAAAGAAAGAAAGAAAGAAAGAAAGAAAGAAAGAAAGAAAGAAAGAAAGAAAAGAGAAGGCAAAAAGTGCAAGAAAAGAAAAGAAGTTCTGGCTTCAACTAAATATTAATCTTTAAAATCCTTTGTGTCAAAGTATACATTTGAATCCAAATATTTTAGCTGTTTTACATGTCCACCAAACGTAGCCTGTATTAAACATGTCCATCAAGCATGATAGCGCATTTTTTAAACATTTCAGTTCTTGACTCTCTCAGATAGCACTAAGAAAATATCCTACTGGAAGCCTTGAACATGAGTGTAGTTCAGTGGGTCCAAAGTAAGACATATCCTAGTTTGGATTACAATATCATTTGAATCTGAACCATGGCTCAGTTCCCATGTAAAACATAAACTTATAATAATTTTCTTGGCTTACTTGGCAAAGTCGTGGCCTGATGTACACTGAGGCTGTGCCTGGGAATTTACCAAATGTTGACATTCTCTTCTGGCTTCCTGACACAAAGCCAAGTGATAGGAAGAACTGCATGTAGATCACGTGCCATTCCTCATAGTACTGCAGGGAGGGGGGTGCATTTCTAAAACTAAAGGAGATACAGGAGGGATTAGCCTCTCTTGACCCAAAAGTAATTCTGATTTATTTAGTTCACAACAACACAGGAAATACTAACTGGATAACCATCACAAAGGATGGAAGGAGAGGGAACCAGGAAACCATTGTTTGGAGACTGTCGTTATGTCATTGGTACTCATCAATAAAACTCATAAATAAGTGTGGTAATAGCCATGGTTTAATATTAGGCACAAATGTATAGGAATGGTGAATAAATTGAAACAATAGTTTGAATGTCCTAAACTATTAAATCAGTATCTAGGCAATATCTACTTTAGAGGATGCCATGTTGGTGGGGATATATTTTGGGGATAGCCTGAAGCTAATAGGCTGCCAAATCTATATAATAGCTTGAGAATCAGCCAATATAATTGATAATGTATTCATATATAGCCTAAAGAGATCGGCAAGACTTTTCATTTTGCTAGAATGCTTTTAAAGTCCTCAGCAAGATACATTTCTACCAGGACTTTCACAATGATGATAAAATGCTGAAATATGAACTGTGATGTCAGAATGCAAGCTGATACAACTTTTATCTCAACTCACTCAAATATGTGAGAGATGGAGTTGACATTTTAATGACCATTCCATCATTTATCTTTCCTTGTCCCTGTCCACAGATGTGAATGACTCGCATGTACTGTACCTGAAAATGGTTGTTTCAAGATTAAAACAGGGATAATGATTTGATGCAGTATCCCCAAATATAATCATACAATACATTTCTTCTGGAAGTGTTTTGATTTCAGGTATCATCTGTAACAAGCCAGAGTTATGCCTTTTTTTTTACTGGTTCCATGGCCGCATGGAGTAAAAGTCCTTAGGGCTTTTTGTTTTTTAAGAAAATCTATTTTTAAGATGTGTATTCCTGTAGATATGTATATCTGTCATTAAGTATGTGGGAAATATAAAATGCATTAAGATTAAAACAAGATTAACTAGATCTGGTTATGTCATGGGAATTGACACTTTCTTAACATCAGGGAAGAAAAAAGGTAGCAGGCATTCAGCCACCAGAGTAGACAATAATTATTTTCACAAAATGTACATTTGTATATGTGAAAAATTCATATACTAGGCCTTTCTAGATCAGGGACCTGACTCATCTAGTAGAGCATTTTGTTGTTGTGATGAGGAGCCAGGTGCTTCTGGGAAATTAACAGGCAAGATTTGAATGAAAGAACAGTTTCTGCTTGGATTTACTTGGAGCTGATATTGAGATAAATGCTGCTTCTGATTCTGAAGGGTATATATAGCTGTCATCACTGTAGTTATTGGTAGGCTTATCCTCCAAAAGAGCACCAGAGATTAGATTAAGAGGCAATCTAATTTAGCATTCCTGCATTTTCCCAGCAACAGCTAACCATCTATTCTGGGAATCCCATCAACTGAGCAAGGGAGTAAGAGCCCTCACCTGTCTGACACTCACCAACTGGTATATAAAGCTGTTTTGAGCTGCAGATACCATTTAGCTATCACAACTAACACTCTGTTGTCCTGGCGTCCATTACTACTGTTTTGGTCTTTTCAGACACATAATGCAAAAGGCAAGAGTTGTTGAAGAAGTTCCTGATGTTAGGAAAAATGGAAGGCAATGAAAACAGGCTGACAAATGATAGAGAGCTAAATATTATCATAGATAAACACACAGGAGCTTATAAGGACTTAAAGAAGTATTGGAAAAATGATATGCATTGGGTCACACAAAAGACTGAATATCTGAAAAATAATAGTCCTTTAAAGTCACATTCTAAGCTTAGGGCCATCAGTGCATCATATGGTAATTCCATAAACAAGCCTTTTTCAGCCAATGTTCATGTTCACTGGAAAGTCTAAGAAGTCTAATCACAGTTTATATAAAGGGGTTCAGGAGAGGCAAATCTGGCATGTTCATCCTCTGTTGGGTGAAGAAATGCTTAATTCTGATCCCCTATATTTGCTTTTTTCTTTTCTTTATATTATAGCAACAATTTATATTTTTTTAAAAAATCCAAATTGAAAACCTTGTATTTTTTTTTTACTCTCAGCTTTTAAATTAGCCCTCTGTCAACAAAGATTAATCAATATGATTCCATGTGGATAAGGCTGTATTTTTTGTTCAGAAACTCCATTACTTTTTACATATTAATCCTTTTTATTTTGATCTATTGTTTTTTATTTGGAAGCTTAAAATATGCATTTTATACGGTTTTGTCACAGCTTTTGACTTTTTATTTCCTTTTCCTCTATTGCAGTCTAATTTTGCAGCCTTCAAGCATCATCTCCATAGGAAAACCAATGTACTGGATGAGAAAAATGTATCTGTTTGGTTTTTTTTTGGTTTTGGGTTTTTGACTAATCTGGCATGTAAATGAGCACCTGAGGAAGGAAAAGGAGAAATTCCTGTGGCACTTTGATGCTTTGATTTCTAGTGCCCATAAACAGGTGGGAAACTCTTAAAACTTTGAAGTACTTGACATTTTTAGCTGCATATGTGCACACCAAGTCACTAAACATAAATAATAGACATGTAGAATTTTCAAGAGTCTCCAGCCTTCCTCATGTTACCAGGTGCTTGGAACCCTGCATACTTCACTGCATTAAAATATGTGGGATAGCATATTATAACTTCAGCAGTGACATTGCTGGAATACAAATTTGTAGCTCTTAAACAGATGTAGTTAAGAAAGATCTGAGCATTTTATAGAATGGCAAATGATTTCTCATTTCACTGTTGCTAAAGTGTAATGCTTGCCATGCCCTGAATTAAATGACTGTTGATTCACATTATGTAATAAGAAGCATATGTTCTAAATACCTGGTATGGGAGACAGAAACATAATGTATGGTGTACTAGACTATTTATGAAAATCTTGCAGATTTAATCGTAAACACATTTACATTCTAATTCTTTAATAGAGTGCTTATTTAATAGCATCTCCCTGAGCAATAAAATAAGCATCTTGTTTATAAAAAATAGCTGAGACTGTGCCAGATTATTGGTTATATTTCCAGTTCTTCCATAAGCTGCTTGTTGAGTTGATATTGTGGATGCCCCCTTTGTGAAATTTTGGGAGTGATGATATAATTGAACAAGAATGCGGTGAGGCTTAAAAAAACTAGTAGTAAATGGCAGCATTTAGTTTTGGAAAGCTCTTTGTATTCTAGAGTATACAATAACAGAACTAACTGGGAGCATTTTGTAATTCAGGTCAGGCTTCCCTCTATTTCTTTCTTTTGTCCTTCAAAACAAAGTTCACTGTATCCTAATGAGAAGTTCTAATTAGGTTGATCTGCTTCTTTAAGTGACAGGTCAGATGTCTCTATTGAAAGAGATGTGTGCATTCTTGTTGTGCCTTTATTATTGGATTAAATTTTGATCAAGGCAAGAAACTATTTTATGATGTTGCCAACAAAAGTGTGTGCTTGTTTGTCCCAAGGTGTTTAAGGGAGGGGGGAAGGAGGGTACATGACCTCTTGCTGCTAGCTCTCCCCTTTTATATATGTATTATTTACACAGTTGTATAATGTGTGTGGCAAAACTCACATCAGCTGAGATTGGGGTACCACAGATTATCAAAATATAATCAACAATAGAATGAAACAAATGACAAGAAAGGTAAATAGTAAAGTCTCCTTTGACCCAAGCTGAACTCTTGATGATTGCATAGACCAGGGGTCTTCAAACTTGGCCCTTTTATGACTTGTGGACTTCAACTCCCAGAATTCCTCAGCCACACATGCTGGCTGAGGAATTCTGGGAATTGAAGTCCACAAGTCATAAAAGGGCCAAGTTTGATGACCCCTGGCATAGACTTTTCACCCTCATTTTCACCCTCATGAGACTCTTCGCTCTCATTTCAAGGCAAAAATTATTTACATTCTAATACTCCAACCTGTACAGGTTGTTTAGCTTACAGCTTTGAGATCTCCTGGTGGTTTCTATCCAAAGCCTAGCTATGGCTGATCCTGCCTAGCTTTTGGAGGAGGGGAAAATCAAGGTGTCCTAGTGTCCTCTTCTGTAGGGAAGGTACCTCAAAGCAAAACAGCACTGCTTTGTGCAGCAGCTTCACAGCAATGCTTCTCAAATTACTGAAGCAATTCTAGCACATCTGCTGCACATGGAAAAATACTCAATTTTCATCTGAGATGGTCCCTTTTAAACAAATAGTCTGAAACATCTTTGCTTGGGACCTGGAGAGTTCTTGACAGTAAGAGCAGATAATAATGCTGGAGATCAGATGGAGGCCAAAGTACACGATGATGTTTGCATCTGGGATCCAATATCCTCTCTGCTCACTGCTTAATACTGAGATGGGCCTAGTGGGAAGTTCTCCTGTGTAGGATTTATTCAAAAGTGCAGGAGTTCCACCACTTTTAGACTGCCATACTTGAGGCCTGCCTTTGCCTATGTGTTGACACACATTGACCAATCAGTAAAGCAACTCTACTAGCAACCAGTTGTCACTGAGCTAGGTTCAAGATTTTGTGTAAAACCTAAAGTATCTTATTAACATCAGTTGGGTTGATTGCTAAGGTTGTCTGGAGAAGCCCTCTTCAATATATCAGGAAAAGAAAAGCATCATGTGTTAATCCCTCACGGATGGATCTTCTAGGCTAGGAGTGTCAAACTGCCGGCCCGCGGGCCAAATGCATCTGGTGAAACCGCGCCCACCTCATTGTCAGCAATGGAAAAAAAGTTGCGATATGTCGTGACACATCACGTGATGTTGCGAGTTTGACACCCCTGTTCTAGGTGATGACACCTGACTCTGCCTGAAATAAATGAGGAGCCTAACATTTACTGGCCTATTGAAGATTTTACCATCTCTTCATCCCAAGTTTAAATGCTGCCTGAGTGGGTTATATTTCATACTGTATTTGTTTCCCCACTTATTCTCATTTTTAAAAACTGAGATTATTTTTATATTGTTTAAATGTATTACTTTATATTTTAATTTACTGTTGCTGGAGCTGTTCTACCTATAACTCTGGATTTCCCCAAGAGTTAGTGGACAATCTGGGGGTCCTCTTGGACACACGACTCTTGTGCGAAGAGTAGGAGACTCTTTGCAGAGATCCATCTTGTATGACAGTTGTGCCCAGAGGATTCTGCTCAGGGTCATTCATACCTTAGTCACTTCCTTTTTCAATTACTGCAATGCATTCTACCTGGGACTAATCCTGAAAACATTGGGAAGCTGCATTCATTTGGAATATATGCAAGAATTGGTGTACCCATCAAACACTGCTGCAGTGTGTGAGCTGCATTGGCTTCCTGTTGCTTTCTAGGTGCTTTCCATTGGTTATCATCTTTAAAGCCCTACACAGGGCCTGATTACCTATGGGACTCCTAGCGTATCTACCTGTCCTATCAGGCTATGTATTCATTTTTATTCTGCCTGTATTATTTTTATAACAAACTCAAAACAGCAAATGTATCTAATAATTCCTTCCTCCTCCTATTGTCCCAACCATAAAACAGTGTGAGGTGAGTTGGACAAAAAGACAATGACTGGCCCAAAGTCACCCAACTGGCTTTCATGGCTAAGTCAGGACTTTAACTCACAGTCTGTCACTTTCTAGCCTGGTGCCTTAACTACTAGACCAAACTGACTTATCCCTCTGAACTGGCTTCAGGGTTTGGGGGGGGGGCTTATATTATAATGATGCTTTTCCTTCCTATACAATAACAATCCTGTGATATGGGTTGGACCAAGAGGGAAGGACTGGCTCAAAGTCACCCAACTGGCTTTCATGACTAACGTAGAACTAGAACTCATGGTCTCCTGGCTTCTAGACTGGTATATTAAACACTATACAAACTGGCTCTCAGGTTATATAGGATGGGTGCATTCCAGGTCCCTGTCTTAAATGTTGTCATCTAATGAGTCTTCAGAAGCCACCCCAACATTTTGGAACAGCCTCCTATCGGAGATCAGAAGATCCCTATCCTTTTAGCCCTTAGGATGGCTGTGAAGACTTGACTCTTTGTCAAAGCATTTGACTAGGATGGGGGTTCAGCTACAAGGATGCTTGGTCTGATGCCTGGGGAGAAAGCTATCTTTGTTTTAACCATGTTTTGTGGCTTGTGGTGAACCTCCTAGAGCAGGGGTGTCAAACTGACAGCCCACGGGCCAGATGCATCACGTCGAAACCGCACCCACCCCATTGCCAGCAATGGGGAAAAAGTCGTGATATGTCACGACACGTCACGTGACGTTGCGAGTCATTGCACAAGATAGGCAGCCATGTACATCATGCAAACAAACAAACAAATAAGTTGAAGCATATATATATACTGGAGCATGCTGCAATGTGTTCTAATATATTGTAGTGCATTATGCATACAATCCACTGATTTACTTCGGCCTGCAAGTATAATTGGCAGCAAACAATCATAACATTATTACCCTGCTTCAGAAATTCTTTGGACAATAATAATTACTTCTACATCAAGACATAATCTCTCCCTGATTAAAATCATTCAGAAACTGGAATATATCTGAACTTTAACGCAAGAGATGACAACTGGATCATGATGATTACTGGAAATAAGAATACAAATATAGCTTCCTAGTGCAAAACATAATGAGGCAGCTGACCAGACAGACGTCACTTTTTCCTACTTGTGACTATAGTTGCCAACCAGAAGAAAAAGAAAAAAACCCGCACAAATATATGTGGGTGGTTTTTTTTTAAATTAAAAGATTCACAAGCGAAACAATAGGGTAGGCTATTTAATATCTTCCAGATTTTAATAATTATTTATTAGGTATCTTAGTTGATTAGATAATTCTTATTCACAATCCACTCTCAATGTTTTAGTTCCTCCCTTCAGTTCTCCATCCTTGGGCCCGGTCTATCACCAGTCATATTCAAATACTGAATGTTTTGATTTCCAAAAGTTGGAACTGTACTCATAAGACGGAATTAAGGGAAAATGTTCTACATTTTTAGGCACTGGCTTTTTCCTGTTGTATACCATATAAAATTGTATAAGATATGATCCTCTTATATACAATTATCCTTTTATCTGCAATTCCATTTACCCATATCCTTGCTTGATTGAAGAATTATGTAGAAGATTTTTTTTAAAAAAAAAATTGGTCCCCCAATTACCACACTGTAGTCAGCTGATGAGGAATTAACTTTATGGATGGGAATTAAATATGGAATTCAAAACTGAGCAGAAAAAATAGTGGTAAAAAGATGGAGACAGACTTTTGTGTGCTTGATCATTATTGGTATTTATTTATTTAAAAGGTTTTTATGACCACCCATCTTAAATACAACTCTGGATAGCTCACAACAATAGAATCAATAATTATAAAACCATAAAATAAATAAACAACCCCCAAAATAAAAAAAAAACTAGGAATCTATTTTCTCTTTAAACCCTCTTTAAATATCTACCATCCTTAGCCACTGATGTTGTGGTTCTAATGTCATTAGTTTTTTTGCAGATATGTGCATGTTCAGTGCAAATGTCTACAAAAGGGAAGCTAGGTTTTCTTCCACTGAGCCAGGATTCTGATGAAACAGTTAAATTGTGGAATCAGTACCACCAGACATGGTAATGGCTACTAATTTGGAAGGTTTTTAAAGGAGACAGAGGAATGCAGTCCTAAAGGTAGTAAAACCTCTCAATCTCTGTGACAGAAGGAGAGAGGGGTTCCATTCCCTTCCAAAATCTGTCCCCAAACCAAACATTCAGTAAAATAACAGCAACACCACAAAAGCATTTCCCAACCATTCTAATCGAAGGCCTGGAGAAGAGCCAGTTTTAAGGGCTCATTTAAACAGGGCCAAACTGGGGTCCATGTGTATCTTTGGGACTTATGCTGTGACAGAGTTACTGGTTCTTCTGAGGCTTAGAAGAAAGTATCAAAGGGAATCCTCCAGAACTGTGTCCAGAGCTCTTTGTTGTTCAATATTATTGAGAAGAACTTATGTTTTCTTCCTTTCATGTCCAGTTCAAACCTTAAACTGCCAAAATGAGGCCACCTTTTTGGCTTTATCATTGGCCAAAAACAAATCTCTTCTGGTGCATTCTACTGGTAGTAATCAACAGACCAACAAATGGACTAGACTCTGCATCTTTTTATATTCGCGTACTATATTATCTGCCATCAACCCCCACTTGAGCATATTGGTCTTACACTTAGGCACTCCCCCCCCCCTCAACCTATTCAATGACTTCCAACTAACATAGGGGAGAAGAGCCATGTTCGCTTCTGGGATTATTTCTTGTTTGGTAAATTCTTTCCTTTATCTTTTAATTTGGTTTTGCTCCTGTGCACCTTCAAGAATATTTGTTCTTGCCATAAAACTCTTCCTAGATCTAAGTTGACAAGTTTGGGGCATATATCTATTCAGAGGATGCCAGGGATTATTCTTTTGTTTGTTTCTCTTGGCATCTGCTGCTACTTCTCTTCTAATCCTAGGTGGAGCAATACCAACAAGAGGATACATTTTCTCAATTGGTGTTGATTAAAGGCATCCTGTCACTGTGTGTACTACTTCATTGACAGCAATGTCATCTTGTTTCTTATCTGTGGACTCCATACTTGAGCAGCATACTCTGCTGCCGAAATACCCAGGGCCAAAACTGATGGTTTAGTTTCAAACCAAGAATCTAAGGTGTTGAAGGAATATTTATCAAGCCTGCATATATGACACAAAGCTGGGAATAATGGCTTATATTTTACAGGAGAAAGAGAAATTTCAAATGTGTGCATGGGCGGAAATGTATAGGAAGGAGATCTGGATAGAAATAATGTAAGGTACACATATAGGATGCAAGAAACTCTGGCAGATTACATATGAAAATGAACACAAGTTAAACAAGAGGCAGCAATGTGATACAGAAACTAAAAAAGTAAATGTTATACTGGGCTAAAATAAAAGGAGCATTGTTTCTAAATTATGGGAAGTAACTGTTACATTCTTCTCTGCCCTGGACAGATCTGTTCCCAGTTCCCAAATACATGGACTGTTACACGGAATGTTGGAATAGGGAATGAATTTATTCTCCATTGCTGGAGCAGAACCAATGAGTTAAAATTTACAAGGTATCAGGAGAAACTCCCTGATATATGAGCTGTCAGCCAGTGAACACGCTGACACACAAAGTGTGAGAAATGCAGATGTGTGTGTGGGATTATCCACAGTTATATGTCCCCTTTCAGATGTTAAAAAAAAAACAACCCTTTAGACTATCTGTTACTGTATTTAAATAGATTGAGAATTTTTCTTGAATACTTTGAAGGCAAAAATGGGAAGAGGGCAAAATTGTTTTCAGCTTCCCTTCTTCACATCGCATCAGCAGCAAACGAGTTACTTTGGATTCATCATGGAAATGATAGGTGGGAGAAGTTGAGAGACCTGTCATTAATGAACCAGCTTACCTGGAGTTTTATTGCTTAGCATCTGCTCTCAGCCATGCTACGATGACTCAGCTTAAATGTCTGCTTTGCCTAAATGATGCATATGCTCCGCGTGGTGAGGCAACTCCAGCTTTCCTTCAATTATGTCTTTATAATAATAAATCAGCAGCTACTGGGTGCAGGGGGAGGCAGTGGAAAGATTCGCTCAATGTAACAAAAGCCTGTGCAAAGAATATCGTGCTACGAAAAAATATTAACAAGCGAGGGAGATTTTATGCTTGCTGCCGGTCAAGCACACTGTATACAAAGCAGCCTTTGTGTCCCTCTTTCTGTATGAATTTCCTCAAGCTAGAGGACAACCCTGCATTATAAATGTAAGCCTGTTCCAAACCTGCCCCACTACAGCTGTGCTGTGAGCTGCGGTTTGTTACACCTCACCGAGATCTCAGATGGCTATAACATTGCTGAGACATAAGTCTGCCTCTCCTAATTTTGTGGAGGATATGTTGGGGTTATAATTCACAGAATTTCTGACCAGGGATTCACCAAAGAGGTGGATAGTTTCGGCCTTTTTAATTCAGCAGTAAAAGAACCAGAAAATTAACACTTGATAGATGGCTATGAAGGCCTGAGAAAAGATAATCAATTGCTATGATGTGTCTATACCAGGGGCTTTCAAAACACTGCAGGCAATGGTTTTCTTTTCTTTTTTTAAATTTTATTTATTCCTTTTTCACTATACAACAAAAATAAAAATGAAAAATACATTCTTTTTTTTCTTAACAGAACTGTGTTATACATCTCATATATATTATTTACAATTTATTTACATTAATAATCATGTTTTTTATTTCTCTGTTCTAGCCAATCATAACATTTGTTCCATATTTCATAAAATTCTGTTGCCTCCTTGTCTTTTAATTCTAACGTAAGTTTATTCATTTTCACGCATTCTAGAATTTTGTATATAATCATATCATTTGTAGGTATGTTTTCACCCTTCCAACACTGGGCATATACTATGCAGGCTGCTGTTAATATATGTATAATGATGAATTGGAGTTGTTTTTCCATCTTTAAATTTATTATACCCAAAAGAAATAGTTCAGGTTTGAGTTCAATTTGCACCTTAATTATCTCCTGTATCCAATTCCTTATCCGTTCCCAATAGGTCTTTGCTTTAGGGCACAACCACTACATGTGATAGAATGTTCCCTCCTTATTTTTACATTTCGGCAATGGTTTTCTTTGGGATACTTTATGGAAGTGAAAGTTTGACTTTGAAGAAGCAGGATGAAAGTAATATTGGTGCTTTTGAATTTCAACGGGTAGAAGACTCTCAGGAATGCTTTGGATAGCCAAGAAAGCAAACAAGTTTATCATAGAACAGATTGATCCAAAATTGGTACACAAGAGCAAAAAAAAACCCCAATACATAATTATAATATTTGCCTACCATCTGGAATGTGGTTTCTCCCAAAACATGAATAACACCCACCTTACTGGCATTTCAAAGGGTTGTGAAGTCATGGCTCTTTGCTCAGGCCTTGGTGGGTGTGACTGAAGCATCCTTTTTATTCTTTCTCTTTGCTCCCATTTGGGTTTGCTATCTCTGGCACCTTTATTTTATCTTATGTGATTTTCTTTTTTTCTTTTTTTAAAAATATTTTTTACCAATTTTGTAAAGTGCCCAGAGTTGCTGGGAGTTGGGCAGCATATAAATTCAGCTTCATAATAAAGTAATGATTTTTGGACACTTTACAAGAAGATTCAGATCTCTCGAGAAGTCCATATGGCTGAGAAAAGTGGAAGAAAAGAGACAATGAGGATGACTTGAGTAGGATGGATGGTTGTACCCTTGGAAAATCTGAAGGGCCAAATTAGAGATAGCTCATCCTGGAAAAAGTCCAAGAGTTGACACTGACTCAACCACACATAATTCTACTATGTCCACAAAAAATGGGCAAACCTGACATAGATATGTAAATCCAATAATACCAGCTAAGAACAATGAGACATTAAAAATCCTCAGTGGCTGCTTGAGCAAAAGAAATAAAACTTTCAGAATGGGCAGTAATTATACTGATTGTATCCCCACCTGCATCCAATCATGGAATAAATGCCTATTTCTGTTTACTGATCATGTGACTATCCTTGGCCCTGACTGAGATAACAAAGTTCATGAAAACATGCCATTATATGGATGCAGTCTCACAGGTAGGAAATAATACCCTGACCTGCAAAATAAAAACAAAAATCCAAGATTTGCTTATACTGAAAAGACCTCCATTTATTCAGATGGCTATTCTGGTCCTTTTGGAGGGTAATCAGTATTTTCTTGAAATGGAGGCAGCGTTGTTGTGACTTCACATAATTATGTCTAAAACAGCACTCTGCAATTTAGTTGCCCTAAGCCGGAAAAAAAATTGCTGCAACCATCTTTTCACTTTGGCTGATTTTTATTGTGAATGTAAATGGTTTAAAAAATAGAGTTTGCTTGTTTCCATGATTTTTTTTTAATAATTCTGATGAGCATCTATGAAAATAATTGCCTTAGCCTTTATTGCAATTCAGCAGGCTTTCCAAACTTATCCCAAAGATGCTTTTTCATGAGGCAACTGGACTTCCTTGGTTTTCTTTGAAGACGTTTCGCTTCTCATCCAAGAAGCTTCTTCAGCTCTGACTGGATGGTGGGGAATGGGAAGATTTATACTCCTTGCAGACACCTGTTCATTTGCATTCTTTTAGCAAGTCGTTAAACGTAACTGGAGGCTTATCTGTGTCTTCAGGGTCACCTGAGTAGTGCAAATGGGTGTGGAGCCTTCTTGGAACTGTTGAAAGCACTGTATTGTAGACTGGAGATAGATGATGTCAGATCCCTCCCCCTCTGTTGAGAGGGGGGTGTTCAATTTTGACATAGATGGCCTCTTTGACCCCTCTTTCAAACCAGCGGTCCTCTCTGTCCAAAATGCGGACTTTGCTCAGGAGGATCTTCAACCAACACAACATACGTGCACACTTCGAACCTAAGAATACACTAAGGCAGGAGCTTATCCACCCCAAGAATAAAACACCCCAACACAAACTGAGCAACATGGCATATGCAGTACAATGCAGTGAGCCATGTGCAGATCTGTACATTGGGGAAACGAAACAACAACTTCATAAATGTATGGCACAATATAGGAGAACAGACCCATCAGGACCAGATTCAGCAGTCCATCTGCATTTAAAAGACAAAGGCCACTCTTTCGAAGACAGCAAAGTCTGCATTTTGGACAGAGAGGATTGCTGGTTTGAAAGAGGGGTCAAAGAGGCCATCTATGTCAAAATTGAATAGCCCTCTCTCAACAGAGGGGGAGGGATCTGACATCATCTATTTTCAGTCTATAACACAGTCCTTTCAACAGTTCCAAGAAGCCTCCACACCCATTTGCACTACTCAGGTGACCCTGAAGACACAGATAAGCCTCCAGGTAGGTTGAACGACTTGCTAAAAGAATGCAAATGAACAGCTATCTGCAGGAGTATAAATCTTTCCATTCCCCACTATCCAGTCAGAGCTGAAGAAGCTTCTTGGATGAGAAGCGAAACATCTTCAAAGAAAATCAAGGAAGTCCAGTTGCCTTATGAAAAAGCATCTTTGGGATAACTATGACCTGGATGACTGAGAATCTCTATAGACCTTTGCAAACTTGATGCCCTCTGAAAATGATGAGAGTTCCCATAACTTCCAATCAACATCCTAAATTTCAGAGAATAAAATTCTGAGCAAACTCATCAGACTGGAAAAGTAGAGTGTCCCAGTCCACATTAATCTTTTTTCTGTTATACTTTTCATGTTGGTAGCAGTATTAACAGAATGGGCCATTTGCTCTCAGGGAAATGGGAGGATAAATTGGCTACTCAAGGAACAAAAAGTATCCATTGAATAATTGGCAGGTTCAAGAGAGGTAAAATATTGGATATTAGGTATTTGAAGCCTTTAATTAGGCATTCTGACCCAGCACTTCAAAAGAGCTCCCTGATGAATTAAAGATTCTCCATTTTGTGTCAATCAATATAGAACAATAAGTGCATTGCTATAGTTATGCTCTTCCTGTAGATGGACTTGCTGTTGTAATGGGAGCCTTGTCTCATAATAAGATGCCTGGAATCATATACGTAATCACTATGTATACAGCACTTTAGATAAGAGAGGGCAAGTTACCATGCTAATATGTTTATAAATGGATGAGCTCCTTAGAGGAAATTTGGATTCTACTACTTTAGATTACAATGGGAGGGCCAAAGATACAATAAATTTTCAATCAAACTTCTACCTGTATATAGAAGTTGCTGAGATCTGACTTAGAACATTTTTTCCTGTCATTTAAATTTCTACTTCAAGAATAATTTTCTATAATGGAGCTTGAAGCCGCAGTCTTAAAAATTCAGGTTAGGAACATGCTTACAGTTTTAGTGCAAAGATAACACTGAAATGTAACCAAAATTTACAGAAGCCTCAGCTTCATGGCTAACATTGGAGAATGCTAAGCATGTTGAGCTACATATTCAGGCATATGATTGGCCTATAATGGTTCCTCACACTATTATTACCAAGAAGGATACATCCATCCACGGTTCACTGTTTAAATAAATAGCACTTGTAGCACTTAACAGTGATTGTGGTTATAGACTTTAAAATAATATTTGGAGCATGACTGTGAAAGTGAAGCTTTTTTGAACTCCATTATTATTATTGTTATTACATGGTCAGAGAGCAGTAAAACGAATGGTTACATAACTCCAGGTGACTTCATGGGCACATCCATATAGTTATGTTAGGAACAATACAGTACACCCTTTTTTGAGCTCAGAGAAGAGAGAAACAGATGTTATATTATGCAAGGCCCTCATGGATGGCTTTTTACATGGTCCCTCTACTTTTCAAAAAATGTTTACACAGTTTATATGTACATATTGCAGATAACCTATAGACTATATATACCAGAACGCACTGGACCATAGGGTCTGGATAGCTCCTAAATCTAATATATTGTGTATATACAGTATAGTCACCTACAGTGGGAAGATCCAGACATTAAATTTTCAGTAGAGGATTTTAATCCCACGGAATGACAACTGACTACCCTTCTCTGAGGAGTTCCTATAAGGATGAAATTGGTCGTGTGGTGGTCAGTGAAACTGAAAATACCGCAGTCTAAAAATATATTAAAAAAATTACCCTTGGTCATACGGATGGTCTGTGTGAATACCCTGCAAAATCGCATATATGGAGCAATATATAAAAAGGCAGCATAAAATATAATAATAATAGACATAATATAAGAACTATATTTTGCTGCTTTGAGAGCTTAGAGCAGGGGTAGGCAACCTTGGCTAAAATGGGTTTGAACTGACTAATAATCATGCAAAGGATTGTAGTCTTAACAATAGGGCAGGGGTAGGCAACCTTGGATGTTTTATGACTCGTGGACTTCAACTCCCAGAATTCCTGAGCCAGACATGAAGTCCACGAGTCATAAAAGAGCCAAGGTTGCCTACCCCTGGCTTAGAGGAATGTATATCATTTAAATTTCTATCAGAAAGGTACATATAAACTGCTAAGCAATTCTGTATCCTTTGTTCAGACATCATAATCACATCAGAAAGAGGCAGGAGCTCCATTTTTGTCATTAAAAGGAATGGCAGAAAGGGAATGCCAAACCTTTTTGCCCACACTCTATTCTATTTTCTTCAGTTGGTTTCCTAAAGAAAGTTTCTGAACCTCCAATATGAGACAGAGAGATCAGAGCAAATAATTAAGCTAGATGCAGGCAAAGAGTTTAGCAGTTCTCATACTTGTCTGCCTTTAAAAGTCAATCTCCCCTCCATTTTCTTTGATTTTCAACTTTTAAACTTATGAGTGTAATGATTGATTTCAATTCTTCTCTGTTCATCTCTAATACCAGGAGACCAAGCAAAGAGGATCTAGCAGCAACAGAAGTGAGACACAAGAGAGATAGGTAAGTAGAAATAGGAACCTTTGTGGAGGAGTGCCAGAACTTAAGAAGGTTGATATAGCATGTATAAAGTATTGAGCTTAGATAGCAGAGACCCCGGTTCAGTTGTACTGTTCATTCCTGGATCTTCATGCTTTGGCCACTGGGAATGTACTGTGGATAGTGCCCTTCCCTCTCTTGTTATTTTCTCTTCTCCTGGGTAGTAAATTGCTTGGACATTCAGATCAGACCTGCTGGTGATCATGAACTAGCAGATGGTGAGAATAGGCAAACTATGAGTTATAGGTGGAATTTGAAAAGATAATCAGGACAAGCTACGGAACATAGTGATGAAGATGACACATTGATTACCAGGAGATCATTTGTGGAAGATATTGCTCAAGATATAAGGACACAGGCACACTAGAGGGTGGCATCATCAATTAAAAGACCGTCCTCCAGAACAGCTGAGCTAAGCATGACGTGACCTGATAACTGAGAAGTAGCTTAAAGGCTAGAAAGAGAGCAACTGGTTAACAAAGATATGACAAGGTGTAGGGGAAAAAAAGGAAATGATCAGCTATCCCAAAATATGGAAAAGGCACATAGTTCAAGATATTTGTTGGGGCACCTGAGAACTTTATAGGTTGCTATAAGCATGAGCCAGACACAAGAGAAAGAGTTTCTATTGGAAGATTAAATAGAATAGAATAGAATAGAATAGAATAGAATAGAATAGAATAGAATAGAACTGGAAGGATCTTGGGGATCTTCTAGTCCAGCCCCTCGCTCAAGCAGGAGAACCTATACCATCTCAGACAAGTGACTGTCCAGCCTCTTCTTAAAAACCTCCAGTGATGGAGTGCCCATGATTTCTGAAGGCAAGCTGTTCCACTAGTTCAGGGGTAGGCAACCTTGGCTCTTTTATGACTCGTGGACTTCAACTCCCAGAATTCCTGAGCCAGCCATAAAAGAGCCAAGGTTGCCTACCCCTGAACTAGTTGATTGTCCTCACTGTTTCTCCTTAATTCCAGGTTGCTTCTCTCTTTGATCAGTTTCCAACCATTGTTTCTTGTCCTGTCCTCTGGTGCTTTGGAAAATAATTTGACTCCCTCTTCTTTGTATAAATTTGTATACATTTATAAATTTATACAGCACATTCTAGTGTCTCCTATTGTTAATAAAACTGACTTAAATGTTATTAATGCAATTGTATTAGAAGAGATGAAAATATATGCAAAACTAGTTTTCCCTGACAAATGTATGCTTTTGTGCTTCTTTTTCTTTGATTCTCTATTTCTGGTTTATATTTATGCTTAGGCAATTAAAGTGCAGTAATTGCAGCTGAGGCGTCTGTAGGGCAAAAGTAAGATCTGCAGCCCTGGAAAACAGTATACAAAAGAAAACAGACTATAGTCTGAACTAACTTGGCCTTATGTGTATTAACCTGGAGACAAATGCTACTGTATTAAAATGGGTTTGAACTGATTAATAATCATGCAAAGGATTGTAGTCTTAACAATAGGGCAATCTGACCTGCATCCAATAACTTGGGGAAAACAGGAAATATTTTGGGACTTGGGAGGAGATATTATATAAAGTGGCTAGAAGATGAAATTCAGTTGAAAAGGGGGCTTGAAGACACTAAGATTACAGAGATCTCCCTCAAATGTAGATCATATTGGATGATCCTGGAGCCTGGTTATTCTTTGTATCTTTAGGGCAGACATGTCAAACACAAGGCCCGGGGGCCGGATGCGGCCCGCAGAAGTGGTTTCATGTGGCCCGCGAAGCAATCCTGGAAACAGTGAGGGAACGGCCCCCACTGCCTTGGCCCTGGCCCAGGCCGGCTGGGAGCCAATGTACAATTTTGTGGTGGCCATCTATGCTGAAAGGCATTCAGTCTTAGCTCCACAAGGCCGTCTGGAAACAGCGAGGAACCAGCCCCTGCCATGTTGGCCCTGCCCCCTGGGTGCATGCTGGGAATGAAGAAATGGACCATGCCTTGGCACTTGCCCTGGTCCCACCCCCTTCTGCCAGAGACCCTCAGATCTGTCCCACTCCTGCCCAGGCTCCCACAGGCACCCTTGACGCGAACAATGTAGAGCTGGCCATGCCCACCCAGTAGGCCACACCCACCCTGGCCACACCCACCCAGACCCCCCGAGGGCAACCACAATACTGATGCGGCCCTCAATGAAATTGAGTTTGACACCCCTGCTTTAGGGTGTTTTCAATTTTGTTGCGAAGATAAATGCCAAGAATCACTGTATGTGCTTCTTTGAGATAACTGAAGGAAAGGATTGAATGAAAGGTACATGTAAGTGTGGGAGAATGGATATGGTGAGAGATTAAGCTAGATTGGGAATGGATGACCAACTGCCACTCAGCAAATACACAAGATACCAACTAGAGTGAAGCCATGGGCTGACAAAAAATATTACTAAAATGCTCTTAATATGAAGGAGGCAAAAGAAGGCTGGTTTGTCATACCATATGCTTCTTTACTTTCTGAACAGTTGCATGTTAAGGACATCGCAAATACACTGCTTTTTCCAAATGTCTGAAAACACGAAAGGCCAACCATGTTTGTACTTGCTTGCTGCTAATTATTAAAAAAAGGCAAGTGAAAGCATGAGGGGGGCTGTTATTTACAGGGCATAATGCAAAGATCACTGTGAATACCATGTGCCCTTGTGACCCCCTATGGCAACATCGACCTTCTGTTGACAGAGCTATAGAATAGTTCGATGGCCCAGAGAGAAACTGTTTTATTTTGCAATTTGAACAGTAAACAAGTACTAATACACACATTCCTCTCCTTGTTTGACCCTAGCTAGGGGCCTGTGTCATCTGAAGTAGCTCAGGAGGTCAACCCCTGTGAACCACCTAGAGGAGCCACCCTTCATCTAATTGGTTTGGGACACAGAGGAATTCGCTAGAACAAGGGAGCATTTTGTTCACCAACTAGCCAACTGAACTGCAAAGTCTTTTTTCATGAAAAACCTTAAAACCTGCCACCATTACAGGGAAGGTTGCACATGCTAGGATGAAAATGGAACACATTATAGAACAGCCATTACCTTCAGTATTTTGGAGAACAAGGCGCTGTTGCCTTTGTATCTCTTTGTGGTATATGTGTTGTATTATCAGCTGATACCTCTGCACTGATGAATCTGTTGTGTTGTAAGGGGGGAAAAAAGGAAAGAGAAAAATTTGCTGAATAAGAGGAGTAAACAAAAGGAAATCAAAGCTCCCCATTGTCCATTGGTGACAGCAGTAAAACCCTGATTAATAATTGAAATGCTTTTCCAGGAAAAGAGATACTGAAGCCCAAGTAAAGGCATGATCACAGCAGCGATAGGATGGTGTTCCAGGAAAGCCTGGATCTTTATGCAGCTATTACTCTGTGCTGCAGACCCATGTACTTAATTAAAGGCTGTGATTCGGATTCTGCTGACTCTTGGTATAAAGCATTTCCCCCACCGACAGTTGAACTTAAAAGCCAGCAGTGTGGGATCCCGCACCGAACACTGGCAGAATCTTGCCTAGCCATGCAGCCAATATGAAATTGATCTATGGAATTTTCTGTCATGGAGCTGCATTTCATTCCTATGGAAATAGTTGATCTTAGACTTGATCATCCTCCCACCGTCCCCACCCCCAATTTAAAATATGGTCCAATAAGGAAGGCCAGAAAAGATTTCAAAAAGGGATGGCTTTCCTCATGACTGAAAAAGTCGGGAGCCCTGTTGTTCAGTCTTGTTAGGGAGACCTGAAAATTGTAGTATGATTCTGCACATGTTGATCAACTTATTTTTCAAAATACTAGGACTGGATCCAGATCTTTGCTGGTCCTCAAAGTAGTGTCTGAGCAATGATGTGCCTCTATCACACTCCTTGGTGACCACTAAGCTTTTCAACCTAATAGTAGATTCTTTTAATTGAAACAACAACAAAACAATCTGATATGTTGCAAAGCATATCACTAACTTCAAGCATATCTGTATTTTCAGCAATAATTCTGGATCATACTTGGAATCCAGAAGAAAATAAAATAGTACATAGCTACAGCCCAGTGTTTTGTTTACTTTCTAGTAACTGAGTATTTTGTGAATGACCACACCTATCACAGCAACCATTTTGTGAGAATGCCCATATATGTTCTTAAAATTGTGCCTACTGTTCCAAAAAGGTTATGGATTCCTCTGCTTAAGCCATTGTTTGTTTTACAAGTTACACTGAGCTAGATAACAGAGTAATGACACCAAGCCAAGACCAAGCAAATCACATAATGGCTTAGTTTGATATGTGTATCCAGTTATACTGTTTTTAATGTTTCTTAAATCCTTTCAGATTTTACACCCACTTCTGGGAGAAAGATCTACTATTTTACACAAACATAAAATACATGGTCAGTAATTTGTGTCCTTTTGCCTTTCTTATTCTTACGGTATTACTCAGCAAATTTTTGCCAGCTTCTAAGTTGCAAGGATCATCAAAATCTAACCACACAGACTCATTTAATATTTAATTAGTCACCACTACATTTCACTATTGCAGAGGATGTCTGTTGGTAGAATTTATTAAATGTGTTGGATTTGGGACAAACATTAGTCCTTAAATTAAATTCTTTTACATTATATTATCACTCCAGATAACCACATGACCAAGGCAGCTTTGGGTAAATGAAGTTCAGATCATCTGTCCTGAGTGCTGAGGTGGGAATAAAGGTCCTCCACATCTTTTTGAACTACAAATACCTCCAGAAGTTATGAATGCTCCAAAACTGGAAGTTTTTAAGAAGAGACTGGACAGCCATTTGTCTGAAAAGGTATAGAGTTTCCTTCCTGAGCAGGGATTGGACTAGATGATCTCCAAGGTCCCTTCCAACATCATCATCATCATCATCATCATCATCACCATCATCGTCATTGTCATCATCGTCATTGTCATCATCGTCATCGTCATCGTCATCGTCGTTGTCGTTGTTGTTGTTATTATTATTATTATTATTATTATTATTATTATTATTATTATTATTATTATTATTATTATTATTATTATTATTATTATTATTATGTGTCAGTGTCTATACTGGATGGGATTAGCACAAGTTGGTAATTCTGCAAAAACTGAAGGCCCGAATGTTTGCAATCCACCTGCTTACTTTGTAGTCAGTCTCACTGAAATTGTCTTCTGAGTAGACACAGTGCTAAGTTTATGTCTGAAAGCATTATTGAATTAAATTGCAGTCCTGAACCGAGAACATACTGGCAGACCTTTTCCCTTTAGCTCTGAACACTATAGATGTATTACTTAGCAGAAATCTCAGTGTGGCAGATTTATTTATTAGTTTGCTTGGGACAATAAATAATCCTGCAGCACATGCAGAAAATGGATTAAAATAATCCCACTGATAATTACCTATAGGCCAACAAAGCACGTAAAATATCAGTTCGCATTGAAAACCTTATTTGATGTGCACAAAAGGACAGCTTAATGAATGCAACAGAAAATGACAAATTTAGAGGACGGTTAAAAGAGCCACTTCTGGCATTTAGGGAGGTGGTGTTGCAGATAATTGCAGATGGTATTCATTACAGATGTGCATTGCTGTTTGCATATGCTGGTAACCGGTAGAATATAAAACTGGGAGAAAGGCAAATTTGATAGGGTTTTTTTTGTTTTGCAGGGTTGGAGAGAAGGTTGGGCTGTGTGTGTACTGTAAACGCAAGCCTTTGAATAATGTTTTTTTTAAAAAATAAAAAGTTCTTCTTTAAAACCCTAACATGCTTGATTTTATCTTTGTTTTACCAAAACAACAAAGGCAAACAAACTAACCCCAAGAGCTTAGCAAAAATAATGTTAAACATATAGTAAGAAGCAATCAAAAAAGAGTCACTATGATATGTGATAAATACTGATGCAATAGCATCTAATATATGCCATATTATCAGGATTCATTTAATGTGCATTCAGTTGAAATGCGGCAATGCATGAAATTGTTTACTATAGAGAAGTTTCATCTGAACATCTAATGTTAAGTTCCTTATCCAGTTAAGAAATTCATTAGGAAAAATTTCTAATCCTCAGTCTGGTGCTGCTTAGATGTGTTGGACTTCCTTAAACAATTGAGTGATTGGTGTGCTATAGTTTTCATAATGAAACAAAAAAAAATCGTCCATGGGTAACATTTTAGCTGAACTGTATCATATGAGATACTAATACCATTTCTGTCCTGATGAATTTACCTCAGCTTTCCTTTGTTTTATAGTGCAGTCATTGGTTGCAAAGTTACTTTTTCAATGGTCGCTAAATGAGAACTACCTATACCTAATTTATAATTTCAGTGAATGCACCTCAAAGGCAGTGGTGGGATTCAGTTGGTTCGCACCACTTCGGCAGAACCGGTAGCTAATTTTTTGTTGCCCAGGCCCAGAATGCACTTCCAGAAGTGGCATCCACACAGAGAACCGGTTGTTCACATATTTGAATCCCATCACTGATCAAAGATATCCTGAATGACTGTTATTCTACATGTTTTGTTTAATATAGTAGAAACCAGTACAAATAGATGGTAGCAATGGGGCAGAATGAGCAGAAACAGTATTGTACGACCAAAACTTACTTGTTTATTATAAGACTCAGTATGTTGCTGATGATGTCAATGCAGAGACAGTTCCCATAAGTTACCCTCTCTGATTGCATTTTAAAATTATTTGTTCCTTTCCTAAAGAATAACTAAAGGGTTAAAATTAATTGCATTCCATATATGTGCAAATGCACTTTCTTATGCATTTCAGCAGCAGGCCATACACAATTACAACAGATTAACTGCACAAGTGCAAAAGGTATAAATGAATGTATAATCAAACTTATATTGAGTTGCAAAAATATTACAGTTCATTGGATGGACATTTGGACTCGTATGTTTGGGATACATGAAGATGCTATAAATTTAACTTAGGAAATAATGCTCCATTTTGGCAGCTTTGCTGGCTAAAACCTGGACTGTCCTTCCAGAACCATATAGTACCTATGATTTTGAAGGCAACAGCAGCCATATTTAAGTATTTATATTTAAAAAATGACAAAAGAACAATAAAAAGCGTATGTTTTTGATACAGTGCTAACTTCTATATCATTCCTCTCCTTTCTTCTACCTCCCTATCTCGACTTCTTGGGCAACAATGTTGAGCTAAAGTGGTATATGGCAAACAGGAATAAGATCACAATCCATATAGTGGAAAGCCTCTATCCTCAGTCTGCTACCTCTGAATGAGTTGACACCAGAATTTCCAAATTCCTTGGCCGTAAACATGGAATGGGAATTACAGGCAGTTTAGTGTCAAAATATTTGAAGAGTATGAAGCTTGGGAAGGACTACAATGTC
Source organism: Protobothrops mucrosquamatus (assembly GCF_001527695.2). NCBI lineage: Eukaryota > Metazoa > Chordata > Lepidosauria > Squamata > Viperidae > Protobothrops > Protobothrops mucrosquamatus. Next base: position 487,239 of record NW_015386217.1, on the reverse strand, counting down.
AAAAGATAAGTGTGTGTATGCATGTGCTTGCATTCATGCACATTTGCATACTAAAATGTACACAGTTTGAGAATTGCTATTTGCTATTCTTCTCATTCCCCACCCCCTAAAACTAAATGTACCGGAATCTGACAAATAACTCAGTCTATAATAGAGCAAACTAAACCCTGACCTCTAAGTCATCTAGAGGGGAAACAGTGGAAGAAATTTTTTATATTAGATTTTATAACCTTCTCTGTTGACATCAAGATGTTTGCCAGCAATGTTCCTGGCATTTTTTCTTTATTGTGCTTCATAACAAACGGAGAGTAAATAATATCTTCATAGTCATTTGAGCAAATGCAGAGCCTTGTTGGGCCTGGCAACCTGACAAATGGGCAATTATAACCCAACTCCATCAGAGATTTTGAAGACACGCAGTTTGCAAAACATAGGCAGAGTCAGAAAATTATGCCAAGTAGAAGAGCTAGACAATATGTTCAAAGGAGAAGTTAACACCTAGTTGTTTTATTTTTACATTGTAGATGGACTGTTCACACCCATGGACATGCACATGTTTTCTTAATAATTGCACAGCCAAGTAAAGCTTGATTCTGATATAGCAAATAGGCAAACCTTATTGAGTTAAATGCTCAAAATGTGTCTATTTACATGTGCTGCATGTAAATAGGAGGAGGAAAATGTCTGTGTGCTGTTCTTTTGTGAGCTGGATGGATGGATATGACACAGTGTTTATATGGCCTTCTGATAAATGAAAAGCAGCAAATGAACATCAGAGCAAGTTCTATAAATGCCACACATATTTTATTCCATAAAAGGTAAGAAGTGCATTATAATATTGTGCATGGTTGATTGGAAAGTTGGAATAAGAGACGTAGGAGGAGCATAATGGGAATTATAAAACAACTACACTTGACTTCAGTAATAAAACAGGATCTAAACCAGTTTCTAGCTTCTGGCAACAAAGCTGTTGTTACAAATAATGTTGCTTTTCAAGTACATCTGGTCTGGTGATTTCTTCCCACATTTGACCTGTGTACTACGTACACTTTAAACAAAGTGATTTCATATGCTTATTGAATGTTTGACAATAACAAACTGATTTCCCAACACAGTATAGAGTCTTTCAAACTCAATACTTTTAAATTTGCTTATGGCCTTTGATATCTCAATTACAGAATTTGGACAGGATAATCAAGATATGGGAGCAGAATTTTATTCTAACATCATCTCTATTTGATTTCTTGGTATTTAAAGACATATAGTGTGTGTGTGTGTGTGTGTGTGTGTGTGTGTGTATATGTGTATATGTATATATAGAGGGAGGGAGGGAGGGAGGGAGAGAAAGAGAGAGAGAGAGAGAGAGAGAGAGAGAGAGAGAGAGAGAGAGAGAGAGAGAGAGAGAGAGAGAGAGAGAGAGAGAAAGCCAAAGTATTGTACCTTAGGAGAAAAGGTCACAAAATGTTTCAAGCTTAATCCCCAATATCTCTAGGTGGGATTGATTAAAAAAAAAACACATTTACTTGAGAGTTACAGAACTGCTGCCAATCAGCACAAATGATTTTGAACTAAAAGATCAATGTGCTGACCTCTGGTTTTTAAATGAACAATATCAAAGAAAACTTAGATAAAAGAACACCAAATCATTAAAGTCTAAGGCTTTTAAATATACTTTGAAACTCACCATTATTGCAGATGTAAGTACAATGTAGTGTACGGTAGTCCTCGAGTTACAAATGTAATGGAGCCTGCCCATTCCATTCGTAACTCAAGAATTCATAGGAGTGAATCTCGTACCTTGAATGTGATTCACTCCCAACTTTCGCCCACGCATTTGCTAATTTAATGCATGGGTGAATGAGCGGCTCGTTAAGTGAACATCAGGTATCTTAGGGTGGGGAAGGCAATGTGGGGCTTAGTTATGGAACAAACCATCTTCAGACCACCCAAGGCCTCCCTGGACCCACTGAAATACCTCATGCTCCCTCCCCTGGGGGGCCACAATTGCTCCCCCTCATCCTGCCATGCCGGATCACTTATCTAGTGAAGATCTGTCTCCTCTCCAGCCTGTTTCTTTCTCTGTTCCTGGCAAGAGTAGAGGGAGGCCTCTGAGGCCCAGAACGGACCTCCAGAAGCATGTGGCCGCCACTCATGGCCTCTGTTCTGGACCTTGGAGGCCTGGAGGAGTCCTCCGAGGCCCAGAATGGACCTTTGGAGCCCCGCTGAAGCGTCCCCTGGCATCCTTTCCGGGCAGCAGCAGCCCGGAAAAGGCCTTCAACACTCGGATTAGGCCTTCTGGGCCCCTCTGGAGTATCCCCCAGCATCATTTTTGGGTGTTGGAGGCCTTTTCTGGGCCACTGCTGTCTGAAAATGATGCTGGGGGATGCTTCGGTGGGGCTCAGAAGGCCTGTTCTGGGCTTTGGAGACCTCCTCCAGGCCCTCAAGGCCCAGAACAGAGGTGGCCACAGGCTTACGGAAGTCCATTCTGGGCCTTAGAGGCCTCCTCCAAGCCTCTGAAGCCCAGAACAGAGGTCAGGGGAGGCTTTTGCATGCTTCTGGAGGTCTGTTCTCCCCTGGGTTCTGTTTCATTCTCTGTTGCAGAGAATAGAGCCTAAACTACCATGAGATCATGCAAGATCAGCAGTGTGAGATCTCGCACCACTGATCTTGCATAATCATGCATTATTTTAAGCCTCCATTCTCTGCGAACATACCGAAGGAAGCAGCAAAACAGCCAAGAAAGCAAAGGACCTCTCTATCTTCTCAAGGTGAGTATCCATATGCCTAGTGCCTAGGGAGAACCGGGGGAGGAGGAGGGAGGGAATAGCCAGGGTGAACATTGCAGTGCCACTGTGGTTGTTTGTAAGGATGAACGACTGCCGTGGTGCGGCAACATTCATAATTTCGGGACTTTTTCGTAAACATTAGGGGGTGCTTATCGCGTAACTTTGAATGTTCGCTAAGGGAACGGTCATAACCCAGGGATTACCTGTACTTGATGGTGAAGAACTACATTTTAGCAAAATTTTAACTTCTGAGAAATCAACCTTTATGATTTTCACATTCTTTTTGTTCTTGTTCATCTTTCAAAGACCAGAAGCAAAAAAAATTGTGTTACAGTACTTAAATAACTAAAAAATAATTCTTCTCCATGTGAAGTATAAAGTATTTTTCGGAAATGTCTGCAACTAATCATAACCACAATGTGTAAATATTATTATATACACGTTGCACACTCTCTCTAGCAAAAGTATTTGCCTGGCTGATCTGATCCAGTTCCTTCAATAAAGCAATGTCAGAAAGCATGCCTGATTGCATATACTGTATTCAAGAGTTAAAAAGGGATAGTCAATAACTGCAGTATTCTTTGTTAGCTGAAGCTAATGGGAAAAAAGATCCAGAACATTTCAAGGGCTGCAGAATTATGTACCACAACTTTTTTTAAAAAAAAACTGATTATGAATAAATATTTGGAGGCTGTAACTAAGAAAACCTAGTGATGACCCAGAAAGTTATGAATGGAAACTAGGTAAAACTCCTCTATACTTGCATATTATGATTTTTCTTCCCTTATCACAAAAACTTCTGTGGTCCTCCAGTTTTATTTATTCCATGTACTCATACCAAGCAATATATAAAAGAACTGAAATTACCAATAATCATTACATAAAGCCAGGTTTTATGGCAGCAGGGCACAGCTTTACTCTGGGGACAGACTGGCAATGAAGACTGCCACATAACTAATTAATGGTACATTGCTAAGCATTTTTCCTTGGAAATAAAAACCATTATGTGCAATGGGACTTATTGTGTGTTTAAGATTGCAGTTACTTAGAGATGAAAATAATTGTCAGTTCCACTACACTTAGTGAGAATTAGGTTAGAGTAAACATGCACAGGGTGAGGCTTTAGGAAAGCATAATTTTAATGGCACATTGCAAACACAAACCGGACTTTAAACATATATATTTAAGTCTTAATGACTACTGAGAATTAAATGTTTTAAACCTGGTTCTTTCTCAGTGAAGGCTTTGAAAATATTTCAGAGTGTCGAATGAAGGAGTGGCTTCTTCTATTAGATACAGACAAGACATCAGATTTTCAGCCACTAATTAGAATCAGAAGACAATCAGATACTATAAATATAGCCATATGAGTAAATATATATTCTTTCACCTTGGAAAGTGAATGAATGTAAATGTAACATTTTTTAAAAAGTTCCTATTTCCATGCACTGGATAACTATATTGACTTTATTCCATATATAACTATTAATATACTACAAGGTAATTAAGATATTTTTTATTATGAGGTTCTATTCTGGTTCTCAGAGCATCTAGCATCCCAGAATGCCTCACAGTGATAAGCAAGCACCACCAAGAGCAGGTTATCTTGTAGCTATACAATCTGAGGTTTTATAGGTTAGGAAGCACTATTTAAGAAGTAATCTTACTAGGAAAGCCCCTAGAATTCTGAATTTTCCCCAGTGCCGGGGCTGGCAATCTGAAAAAAAATGGCCTGCACAACAAATTTTGCAATAGTTAATACAGAAGTAGGAACGCCTTCGTTTAAACTAGCATAGCAAGTCTGGATAAGGCTGTAAATCTGGCTGTTTATCTGCTCATTAAGGAAGATGCAATTACTGTATAGAAAAGCATTCTGTCTGCCACCTAAAGAATCCCATGGATACATTCCCTTCAGTTTAGTATAAAGACTGTTTCATGAGATTCTGTTTGCCCACTACCATATTTTGAATCTTTGCACACTGCAACAAATTTCCTTTGCATATTATTCTGTTGAAGGATAGAGAACTTAAATGCAATGTAGACTTGCTTTTTAAGTTCTAAACAAATTGCAAAAAAAGTTAAGCTTAAACAGTAAGAATTGCTGGGTAAGGGAGAATCCTGTGGCATTTCACCTTGTTTCTAAGGATCATTTTGATGGTTGTGCGTTCCACTGAAAAAAATAATGTGTAAATAACCTATTATCAAAACAATATTTGTTTGCACTAAACAAGATTTAATGTTGGGAGCATAAAGCTGAACTAACCCCTTTTAACTAACTAATCAACATGTTTCATTCCTGAACTGGAAGTTATCAACATAGCACATGAAAGGAGAAATTATACCTTTTCAATTTAGAAAATATGCAGAAAAGCGCTATTTGTAATGACCTGCTTTCACTGAATATAACCAAGCTGCAAAGATCTATTATTGGCTGAAAATAGCAGCAGCAACAGCGGCTTACTTTAATGAGATTGCTGGCTCTGGGCCCCAGCTGCTCCATGCAGGCCTGTCCCTTTACTCCATGACCTACCAATATGTGCTGTCATCAGTAATGAGATAAACCTGGTTTCTTAACATGGAGAAAAACTACGAGCCATGTGCTCTTTCTATGATCCCAGCAGATGCCTAAACACTACAACTTTTTCCCCCATTGTAATGAAAGAGGAAAAAATGGAGTATTAAATATGCAACAGTCTAGATTTTATTGCCTGGAGTAAGCCCTATAATGCTGTGAATCCCAAAATTTAAAATTTATTCTTGCAAGGTGCATTGAAGAATGACTGTTCACATATTATACGCATAACATATACACCAATACAGTTGTATGTCTTTTTCCGAGGTATACCTGAAATATTTTAATGCCATTTGGCAGGACATGGCATTAAAAAGACTAACATTTATACATTAAGTTTTAATTCAGATACTGAGTCTTATTTCTGAGGAAACATACAAGATTGTGCTGTACTCAGAACTAATATGTACAGTGAAGATTATATGGATGGTACATCACACTTACAGGCAAAATAGGAAGCTTCCATAGTATTAACTAGCAGATTTTTTTTTTGTAAGTATCTGCATGAATACTATCATCTTTAAAACGTTGCCTATTTCTGATTCTCAATTATTTATGCATCTGTTTTTATATTACATGAGCTGTTAAACCTGGGGCAGTTTTGCAAAGTCAGGTCATTCTCAAGAAGCACGTTGTGTACAATGAATTTCTTCCATCCATTAAAGGACTTGCAAACAGAACTGCATGTGATACCATTCATTAATATTACATAATTACAATACTACATCTGAAATACTTCTTTAGGTACTGGCAGCTTTAAAAAACAGAAAAAGAAGAAGAGGAAGTGCATGCTCCAAGGCAATGAATTTTATTAAAAGCTTATTTAACACGGGAGTATGTAACTATATAATATCTTAATGCAATTTCAGAAAAATAGTAAAGGCATTTTTATTAAATGACCTTAACACAAATAAATGTGCCTGTGAACAGTGTAAATGGTTTATTGAGTTTACAAAACAAGTAATTGGCACTGCAGTAACTGAACAGAGGAAGAAAATTCAAGAAAACAAATTGCGGTTGCATCTTGATTCAGACAAGGTGTCTATGTGTAAAAGAGCTGACATCATGTTCCCTAGGATCTAATCTGCTATAACCTTTTATATACTTGCCTGGGAGTACACCCCATAAAGCAGTGGGATTTATTCATGAATAAATATGCATAGGATTGCTCTGTAAAATACCTCTTGTGCAGTATTTGAAGCAAAGACATTCTCTAAATTTGGTGTTCTGTATCGGCTTCTTCTTGGTTGCCTGGATATAACTCTGGCACAGAATCTGCTGAGAAGGACAGATAGTATATATTGAACATTTCTTCCTGTCAGTTTTGTTTTCTCCATTCTGTATGGAAATCCTTGCCATATGTTGGAGATATCAGGAATGAGCATGGCTGGCCCTATGACCCTAGTTAACGCTGTATTGCCTGACTTGTGTCCCAATGCTGTCTCTTCCCTATTTTTGCCCATGTCATTAATTTTTAGACTCTTAAGTATGTGCTACAGAGCAAAAAGATTACAAAAGAAAGCATGTGACGCAGTGCTATCTCAGTTTTAGGTATTTATTTGTTAAATTGTAACCCTTAATTTTTTTTCACATCAGCTTTCTGCAACCTAATACTAATAATAGAAGTGTTAGATTTTAACTCCCAGCATTCCCAGATTTTAACTCCCAGCATTGAAATAAACGGAATTTAACTCCCAGCATTGAAATAAACGGAATTCAAAAAGCAGCTGCCTCCCAAATAGTATTCAAGTACATCAAACCACAAAGCAAAATATAACTATCCAAAACCTCTTAAAAAAAAACCTAGATAAATCAGACCAGCAAAAACAAACAAACAAACAATGTTAACAAGACAGTATCTTTTTTTTTTCTATTTCACTATCATTTATTGCTCTCTCAAATTAGGTATCTCAAACATGGCATTTCTTTCTCTGTCCTCCCACTCCATTATCAGCAACAATGAGTTTTTTTTTTTAAATGCTGCATACTGACTGACAAAGCTGAGGCTTCATGGTTTCCTGGGCCAAATAATAATCTGATTGTTGTAAGTCATTTTCCCACTATAATTTAACCCTGTGTTCTAGAATCATCCCACCACTGGTGCCAAAATAATAGTTATGAGGTTTTATAACACTTCAACCCAGGCTGGATGATGCTGTGAACACATTATATGCCACTAGTTGTGACAGACACAAGGAATGTCACCTTCTGGGAAACTATCTTCATTCACTTTGGAAAATGGTCAGTGACTACAGGATGATAAATAAGTTCATTCAAGTGGAGCTGTTGGAAAAGCTTAGGAAGCCAACATATATCCCAGATGGATTTCAGTAATTGTGCCCATTATTCAATTTTGATGGAAACTTTGCACAATAACGTGCTAGAATTCACTGAGTTGTCTTTACAATCTCTTTGCATAGAATTTTACTCACAATAACTTCTTGATAGGATGATATGTGCCTTGCAGTGATACCCATTAATTTTCAGTAATTCCTACATTAAACTTCTGTGGGGTATAATTACAAAACTTGCCTCATAGTATTATACATTAAAAAATTCTAATGCTAAAAAAAGAAAGTGAATGAAGAGCCCTTCAAAACAGAGGAAGAACTACACAGGAACACACGGAGATAAACTCATAAAGCTACGGGTAGACTTAAGGTTTATTACATCTAGTTTGTACTTTTTAGTTAAATAATCAAGTAGTCATTTCTTTATAGCACCAGCTTATAAAGAAAGACATATCTGAGAATATCGTATCATATAAAACTGGTCAGGCTAGTCAAGTTGTCAAACAAATTATTTAACCTGAGAGGGAATGTTAGCAGATGTGTGATGCTGATGGAATTTGGTGAAATTTAGGTTCAAATGCAGCTAAGCTTGTTGAATAGCTTTGGGCAGTTTATACTTTTGTGACACATCCTGTCTCATGAAGTGGTATATGCATATGCATCTCTATGTGTCTTTTAATAAAACAATGCACTAGGTTTCTGGGAGGGAGATAGAGCATGAATGAAACATATGTATAATGGAGCAACCAAACAATTTTCTCATTCTTTGAGACCTGCTGTTGGCTTTTCAGTAATTGTAAGGTGAACCCATAGCTCAGAGACAGACAAACTTTTGGCGCAGAAGGATAGGGGGAGGCAGGGACAACTATGTATCACAAAAAGCTAAAACTCTTGAAAGCAAAGATTCCTGAACCAAATCACTAAGCATAAATGACAACACCAGGTTCCCAATAGTGTTAAAGATTTATGAATCCAAAAATTTGATTTGCATACAGGAACTGAACATTCACCCTGGTTTCACAAGTTGTCTTCATATTTATATCACTGAGAATGTTGTTCAGATGGAAAATAAAATCAGGCAGGAATGCAAAGGTGTTGAAATAATGGAATGCAATTAATCTCCCAGAGAGTGGAGAAATGTGTGTTCAGGACACAAGGGAGATACCTCTCATGATGATGTACTAGCAAAGCTGGTTACCATGGAATGACTATAGGAACAGTAGCTATTATTCATTATGGGTATTTATCTCCAAGAATAGAGACCATACCTCCTTATTAGTTCTTTGGGAAATATGATGAAACTCTCATCAATTGTGCATTTATTTTAAATGGTTGCTTTAAAAATTGCCATATTATAAACTTGTATTTGCTTTTATCACTGTGGACTTTGGCAAAAAAAATCCAACTCTGCAACAAGCACATCCACTTTTATATAGATGTACCTAATGTTCCTAATATATTCCAGTTTAAATATATGGAATTTTGCATAATGTTGTTGTGCATGCCCATATATTCTAACTGTGAGCAGTTCTAAAAGCAATACTACAAAGTTTATTTTCCTTTGCAAAATACAGTTTGGATGATAAAATGGCACAGTGATACTATTTACTTTATATATGTACAAACATAAATGTAAATAAAAGTCTATTCCTCCAATACAAGGCACATATTGTAGTCTTTACATCAGGTTCCCAGAGAAAAGCTGTAGTACCAGTCCCCAAGCCTGTACCTCAATTTAGCTAATTCTGCCCAAAACATCTACTTCTCCAATAATTCAGATATTTTAGGTAACACCATAGTGATAGAATGTGTCCAGAAAAATAGCAATCCCATAATATCTTACTGGCAAAACCTATATACAGGTCAGGAAGCCATAATCCAGAGAGACCATGGGGAAACAAGAGTGGCTCAAGGTTGGCATAGGAGTGGAACAAGATTGTGCACTCTTTCCTTATTTATTCAACCTATTTGCCGAGTTTACTGTATACTAAGAGAAGCCAGAAGATGACTTTAAGACTTTAAGACTCTGTCATAGTGATGAAACTATTTTGATAGCTGAAAATGCAAATAATTTGCAAGATCTGTTAAAAAAAGTCAAGGAGCAAAGTTAAAAAATGGGATTAAGATTAAATATAAAGACCACTATAGACAACCAGCCTCAGGACTGACAGTGAAGATATTGAAATAGTGGCTAGTGTTTGCTTTTTAGACTCAACAATGAACAGCAAAGGAACCAGCAGTTAAGAAATATTCCTCAGACTAGCACTTGCTAGGGGAGCAATGAAGGCCTTGGAAAACATTTAAATTCTGGGATGTGCACACATCTACAAAAATCAGAACTGAATAGGCAGTGTTTTTCCCTTTGATACTCTATGGAAGCAAAAGTTGGACTTGAAGAAGCAGGTTAGAAAGAATATTGACACTTTTAAACTTGAATGCTGGAGAAGATTCCCGAGAATACCACAGATAACCATGAAAATAAATTAACTGACCATCACACACATCAATTCAGAGTTGTCACTTGAAGCACAAATGTTGCAGCTCAAATGTTCATATTTTGGACACATTATATGAAGATTTAACTCTCTGGAATGGTGTCTAATGCTGGGAAAGGTGGAAGGAAAGAGAAGAAGACAATAACCAGCAGCAAGTTGGATAGACTCAAATTATCAGAGTGTTGGAAAAATTGAAGGATCAGGTTGGGGACAGATCATCCTGGATAGAATCTATCTGTATGGTTAAGAGTCAGCATTGTCATGATGGCACATAATCAATGAAACAATCATCGAATAGTGATAGAAATCAAAATAATGACTGTTTATTTTTTTTTCTTTATACAGAAAGCTTTAATTCAGATCTTTAATGGGAAATTCACCATCCTGAATCCAATAAATGGATATAGAATATTCTGATATGATTGGCAGAGAAAGAAACCTGAAAAATGTTAGGAATAAAATTGTAATAGTAAAGGGTTTGGGTTACCTTAAAGACTAACAAATTTATTACTGCTTTGCTTTCCTAGAATACAGTCCTATCATCAAATATACTGATATCTCATGCCACAAAACACTTGTTTTGATTTCGCTGTGAAAGACTAATGACAGTGACTTTGAAAATAGATGGCCTTAAAGAGGCCAACATATACGAAGACTGGAAATTCTAACCATAATCTCATTTTCCAGCTGTTATCTAGGGAAATACTTAAAAACCAGTCCTAAGAATTATTTGCTTTGAAGTCTTTTGGAGTGAGCATATTGTACTTACAAGTTAAGACATCCAAGAAAATGAAAGAGTAGTAAGTTATGCATAAATGATAACAAGAAGAAAAAGTGATGACTTTTTTTAGGATAATTAGGGTAAGATTGCTTAGTGGAAGGTGAATTTCAAATATATAAAAGAAGTGGTCACTGTGAACTTTTCATATAATATTTTTCATGTACTATTATGTGAAGTACAGGGGGTTACTTAGGCAAGACAACAACTACAGATAACTATAATTGATGGCAATTATGTGCAGTCCACATAATTATATGTTTTCTTGGAAGTAAATAATAGTAACTCTCAAGTAAGCATGCACAGATTTGTAAGGCAAAACTGTTCCTTGGGAAGAAAGTAAGTTTGTTGCCCCAAACTTATTGGATTAGGGGAGTGTTCAAAATTTTTATTAAGTCTTTAAAAAAAATCTACATAATATATTGTTTGAAACTTAGTTATCTACTACAACAGGATAAAAGCTTGTTTCTGGCCAATTTTTGTTCATTAGTCTGACTACTTTATGTACAAAACTACTATTTTAATGCATCTGAATATATTACCATTTTCTTAATACCTCATTACTGTTTTTTTTAAAAAGTACCAATGCCATAAACTGCTGAGGCTGAGCAAATGTTCATTTTGTTTATCAGTACAGCTTTGTCTTCCAGTACAGCCTGGACATTTGGTGCCAGGACAATGCCGTATTTTAATTTTCAAGAAAGGAAGACTTTTTCAGAACTGTCTTTAAACCAAATGTTCAGTATGATCTTTTATACACATGTGGTATTTAAATCTTCACAATTCACTGAAAACATATGGCAGAATTGAAGGAGCCTCCTTCCTGTATAGGCTTGATGTAGGATATATGGCTCTTGATTTAGCTTCTTGTGCCTAGCTAAAAGGCTCCTCTGCAAACTCCAGTCCCTCAAAGTCAGACTGATCTGCAAAAGAAGTAGAGAATTCTGAGATTTTCATGTGCAGGGAAGTTCACAGTGATTTGATTCTGAGGAGCAGCATTTGGAAAAGGACTTTTGGGTGGAGTCTAAGTCAATAACATCATTCAAGTCTGCTGTAATCCAGGAGTTCTAATAAATGCTCCCCACCTTTAAGTATGTAACTTTTTTTCATTTGTTCCCATGTAAGGCCTTTTCTCTTTTCATTGAACCACAGCACAAAGATGCCCTGGCAATCTTTTTTCCCCCTTCAGCATAAGATGCCTTTTTTCTTATCCCCAGACCACAAGTGAGACAGAGTTAAGCCATTTACTCTTGGCTATACTGAAGTTAATGTAGAATTTTCTTGTTAATTTGGAAGGGAATTAGCTGAATGACATTAAGTGAACAGAAGTAATTGAAGCAGGATAGGGATCAGCAATTGGGCAGCAGATTTCATTCCAGTAGTTTTTTTTTTCTACTGGTCAAGATTGGGAAAATGGCACTTCAACTGAACTGTGTGGAAAAGGCTAAGAAATGTGTCCTTTGATACTGAATCCTAAATAACTGTGTAGGAAGCTGCCTCATACAGTACTTGCTCGTGCTGCGTCAAAGACTATTTGAGAAAACGACTGTACAGAAACTCTTTCCCACTATTTCTTATTCATTGATACAATAGGGATTACACTGAAGATCTTCTCCATACAGAGTGTACTTTATCATATGTGCAACATGTATATGTGTGTATATACATATACCTAGAGGAAAATAATATACCAGGTATTTTTCTCAGTGAAAATGTGTTTGTATAATCACAATATAAAATTGTGTGGGTGATCCTGTCATAGTCATCTTCTATTGTAATCTTCCTATATTTTCCCACAAAAACTAATTAAATCAATTTTATTACCACACAAAGGTGGTAAGAAAAAGGTGAAAAAAACTGTATAGTGTCTCTTGATTAGAAGCACTAGGGTATTTATCTGAAAGCTCTTCTGTTTCCAAAAGCTTTCTTATTTTTGTTCATATTATCAAATATTTCACTTTGCTTGTTGATAGTTAAATTCCTATAAAGAAAGAAACTAAGGGTATAGTCATCTGTGCAACTAAATTCACCAGCATATCTTGGATATTTATACACAGTTTGTCCTAAAAAAAGGCCTAATACATCCCGTACAAACTGGAGCAAACAAGAGGTGCCAGACCTCAATTATATGTAATGATAATAAAGTCTAGAACTTCTGTAACCGGATAACTAAACAGACTGCAAAAGGTGTGCTGAAATGTAAGTGATGAACATCGGCAGATGTAACATCCAAGCCATTTATTCAGCAACACTACATTACAAATGCCAAATTAATGACTTCTTCACAGATGTAGTTGTTAACTCTGAATGCATGATGACTGTGGGTATTAATAACAAGAGAGGATGGCTTGAAAAGAGGAGAGTAATACTTATAGAATGGTTAAATTGCAGTGGTGATTCTTCATTTTGGCATCTTAACAGACACGTGTTTTGGTGAGGAAATAAATATATGTGATGTCACTCAAACAGGCTAGTCCATAGTATGGAAATGCCATGGTTGGCAGCCTTATTCTGGTGTGACAAACCCAAGGTCTTCAAAAATAGATAAAGCAATATCTTTTTTTGTTTAAGGTTGATTCAATAATCTAAAGATTGTCTTCCCTACTGGGAAGCAGTTCCCATCAATGAGAAGCAATGGGTATCAAGGTATACCTTATCTGGAGAACATCAGATTGGGTAAATTTGATGAAAGAGAACCAACTAGAAATAATGGATCTATGACTTTTCAGACAGACTTTAAGGAAATAAGCCACTGCTGTGCCTATAAAGTCACCAAGAGCAGAACAAGACTGAATGGTTAAAACAACAACAAACTGTGAATATTACATTCATAAGGAGAGCTGTGGCTCTCTTTATAGGGCCTCCAAAATCACAATGGAAAATGTCATATTCCAGTTAAATATTTTTTTTTATCAAGGATTCATCTAAGTTGTTGCCTAAGATCTATGACTGGGATTTAAAACGTATGCCAGTTTTATCAAGAATAATTTCAAGACAGATCACAACATTTTATATACCCAGAAACTTCTTCGGATGCTTAAAAAACCCACTCCACCAAATAAACTGACTTTCAGAAACAATGAGCCAATGAAAAGCTCACGCCTGCCATACTCAAAAATGGTTGCTTAGACCAAACTATACATTTAACAGACTCCTTGGCTTCATTACCTAACCCAACATGGCCGCTCAACTTCTCTGAGGGGAAGAAAACTGCCCGAAGCTAGAATGGCGGACGCAGCGCCGCCCCATTTGCCCTTATGTAAAAGGGAGGGCGACTCTCGCAGTCCCTCTTCTGGCTAGAAAAGGGCGGCCTAGAGACTGAGGGAGAAGGGGCGTGGCCCATGCAGAGAAGGGAGGGGGAGCGGGGGGGGCGGAGCTTCTCTGAACCGGAAGTGTCGCGCTGCCTCTCTCCAGCTGGTTGTCATTTCGATCGGAGGCTCGGTCCTGTGGAGACGGCGGCGGTGGCTGAGGCGGCCGGGCCGGGCTGACGCACCGGCGTATTGACAGAATAGCCCAGCGTCTCGCGATTTAATAGGAGCCTCCCTCCACCCTCCCGATCGACGATTGTTTTACATGAGGGGCAAAGAACGACGCCGGGAGGAGCCGAGGCGGAGGAGAAGCAGTCGCAGCCCCCGAGGATCGGCAGTGGGAGGAAAGGCAGGACCCCTGGGAACCGCTATCGCCGCCACCACCGCTTCCCTCTTTTCCTCACCCTCCTCCTCCTCCTCCTCCTCCTCCTCCACCACCTCCATAAGAGCCAGCCTTGATTCGGCCCTTCCCTGCGCTTTCGCCACTAAGTGATCCTCGTGACCCTCCTCCCTTGAGAAACCGGCTCCCATGGGGGAGAGAGGAGTCCGACTCCCCGCCAGCGTCGTCCCCTCCCCGGCGGAGACTGCTCCCCTCCAGAGGTAAAGTCCTCCCCTCTGCGCGGGTAGTGGTGGTGAAATCCCCATTTTGCTGCCAGCTCTTACCTCTGAGAGAGAGCAAGGGCGGCATCAGACCTGTATTTCCTTCCCTCCCCCCGCGAAGAAATCTCATCAAAAGGAAGCTTCGCCTCCCTTTCCTAGATATTATCAGTGTATGGATTTGAGCCCAAGCCCCTTCTCTCGTTTTTTGCCCAATCAATTATTCTGCTGATGGCTTTCTAAAAAAAATGTCTTAACCTTATGCTGTCTGGGTATTTTTCCTCCATCCCCCTCCAGACACTTGACTGCTGATTTTCTGAGGTGAAAATTTTCCTCTGCAGGCAGCCAGGATTCATCTGAAGGACACGTAAATATCGGATCATAATAGAAGGCGAGCTTCAAAAAGCAGGAACCCACCCACCCACCCAGCCAGCCAGCAGCAGCAGCAGCAGCAAGAATCCACCCTTCGCCCGCTCAACTCAGTCTGTACACATACACTCAGCACTCACTGAATGCCAATATTTAGAGATCAGAAAAAGGAACAAATCCTCACACCCTCCCTCTTGAGATAGAAAGGCCTTGTCAGAAGGGCATCCGCATAAGTCATATTATTCATAGTCCTACAGGCAAAGGCAGTAGCAGCACAGGTTGTGGGGGAGGGAGGTTTCTCTTCTAGAAATTGCTTCCCTAAAGAAATCCTGAGCTAAAATCTTTACATTTTCCACAGCAAAGACTGTTAGAGTAGAACACAGATATATATTAGATTATATAGAATTTATTAAATGATTCCAGATTTAAATATATTTTTGGAGCTGTGAAGGAGTGAGGAGTACCAGATGTCATGGTATCTTTTTTTCATTAATGTGTACATGAGCAGGTTGAGGCAGTTGGTAAGACAAGAAAGTTAATATATATTATATCTATATATATCTATATATATCTTTTTTTAAGAAAAATTCCCTGGAACTTTCTTTCATCCCCACTTCATTCTTGTGTATTTCCTTTTTAAAAAAGGAAAGCTCTTATTTTGTTAACCAAAGATTTACTTTCCATTCCTTCTGGCTATTAGAAGGAAGTGAACACAAATTGACCCATGTCAATATTTTAAGTGATCTCACTTACAAGAATCCAGGAAATATATCCAAATCAGATATCTCAAGTGGGTAGGAAGAAAGTTGTCATAAAAAGATATTTTCTATTCTGTTGCTTTAGTAGAAGAAAACCATTTAAAGATTTTTTTTTCTCTTTCCAGGAGGAATTCAGATTCTAAATAAAATAAATGGGGGATTACGGGTTTGGCGTGTTAGTGCAGAACAACACTGGGAATAAGTCAGCTTTTCCAGTCAGATTTCATCCACATCTGCAGCCTCCACATCACCATCAAAATGCAGCCCCCAATCCTGCTGCTTTTATAAATAACACAGCTGCCAATGGCAGTAGTGCTGGGTCAGCTTGGCTTTTTCCTGCTCCAGCTGCCCATAATATTCAGGATGAGATTCTGGGGTCAGAAAAATCTAAAAGTCAACAACAGGAAAAACAAGACTCCCTAGAAAAACAGCAGCTTTCCCCTAGTCAAAGTCAGGAAGCAGGCATGCTGCCTGATTCTGAGAAAGCTAAATCTGAAGAAAGCCAGGGGGATAATTCTTCTGAAAATGGCAATGGGAAGGAAAAAATAAGAATAGAATCGCCAGTGTTAACAGGATTTGATTATCAAGAGGCTACAGGGCTAGGTACTTCAAGCCAGCCCCTGACATCTACTGCATCTTCTCTGACTGGTTTCAGTAACTGGTCAGCAGCAGCTATAGCTCCTTCGTCTTCAACAATAATAAATGAAGATGCCAGTTTCTTCCACCAGGGAGGGGTACCTCCTGCTTCAGCAAATAATGGTGCTCTGCTGTTTCAGAATTTTCCACATCATGTCAGTCCTGGTTTTGGGGGTAGTTTTTCCCCTCAGATTGGACCCCTCTCTCAGCACCACCCTCATCACCCCCATTTTCAACATCATCACAATCAGCATCAACAACAGAGGAGGTCTCCTGCAAGCCCTCATCCACCTCCATTTACACATAGAAATGCTGCTTTTAATCAACTGCCTCATCTTGCTAATAATCTTAACAAACCACCCTCTCCATGGAGCAGCTACCAAAGCCCATCACCTACACCATCTTCCTCATGGAGTCCTGGTGGTGGATGTGGTGGGTGGGGTGGGTCCCAAGGGCGAGATCACCGCAGGGGACTGAATGGAGGAATAACACCCCTGAATTCCATCTCACCCCTGAAGAAGAATTTTCCAAATAATCATATCCAGTTGCAGAAGTATGCACGACCCAGTTCCGTTTTTGCTCCAAAATCTTGGATGGAAGACAGTTTGAACAGAGCTGACAATATCTTTCCCTTTCAGGTGAGATCATTTTATTAATATGAGATAGAGTGCTGTATAAAGATATCTAGGAAAGACTGCATAAATTGCAAGGTTTTATCTTTGCATTGCTTCAGATATTAAAAATGCAAAATTATAAACTTAATTTTAAAAATGCACCTAAATGTGTAGTTCATCCTTTGACATTTCATGCCATGGTTGGTCATATCTGAATCATGGATGCTCTGTGTAGTGTTTGTCAGAGAAATACCTAAAACTAAATAGAAAATCTATTATCTAGTTAGCTTGCTGTCAAATCAGTATTATCTGATCAATAAAACAACTACAAGAGCAATAATTGGAGCTATCCTTATAACTGAATAAAATCCTAAAGCACAAAAACTGTTGAAGCAGTGCTCCTTTTAAAATATGATAGAATTATGTGCAATTAATAATTACCGGTTCCTAAAACTATAGAAAATACATCTACAGCTTTGTACAGCAAGCATAATTTTCATTTTGATTCAGTTTGGAATATATGTGTTTTTAAATGTAGCTCAAATAACAATCTTAAAATGTTGAGTTGGTCTCTGTTAGGAAGGGCAATATATTTTAGTAGTAGATTATAAGTCATTACTAAAAATAGATATGGACTATTTCAGAGAGCTTTTTCTATTGGAGGGTAGCCATTTGCTATAAGGAAATAGGCTGAGTAGTACCGATTTTTCTACTTATAAACATTAATTACCACTAGAAATTGCCATTTAAACAATGCGGTGAAAATCTTGACAATATATTGCATTTTATTAGCTGTGCTTAGGTTTGAATATTCAGTATTTTTTTTATTGAGATAGCAAACCCTTAAAATGGTGATGAAAAAATAAAATTGTAAAATATTTGTTATTTCTCAACATGGTATAGTCAGATATGTGCTGTGACCTAATTTTGTTGTAATTGGAAAACTGGTAGATAGGCAAAACCCATACTTTTGTTAAATATAGAAAACTATTTTATAATTGGGTTAGACTACCCAGAGGACATGTCTTGTATTTTCTTTTTAGTTCATGCACCTGAAATAGAAATCATGAAATAATAAATCAGGAAGCAATATGAGGATTCATAAATCCATTAATACAATGAATCAGCTGGAGTACAGGGGTAATGGTTGAGCCTTACTGCAGCAAGATTCGGTTCATTGTTTTAATAGTTCATTTTGCAAATTGTGATTATATAAAGAAACTGCACTGTGGTAGGATAAAGCATTGTCCTTCTCTTCATAAATTAAGGCCTCAGACCTAGGCATGATGCAAGTGAAATGTTTTGTCCTGGAATACTGGAATATTATTATGTGGTTTTTATCCTTTGGATTATTATTCCAATCTTGTATATATTTGTGGCAATATGCTGAGATCTTTTTTTTTTCTGAAGAGCAAATTGGCCATATCAGGACCAAATCCTAGCAAAAGGAACATATTTTAATGAAGTACATTTTAATTTGAAATGCCTGTGCTCAGTGCTGAGAAGGCAAGTGCAAGACTTCAAAGAACAGCTGAGTATTGCAGATCTAGAAAATTCTCCAGTAATCTTTTGGCATTTATTTTTTGCAGCATGAAGCAGATAGTGCTTTTTTTTCCTTCCTCCTTTTCCACATGAAATGGTTCTCTTTTTTTAAACATGATTGTGCAAGATAAGTATTTATTTGAATGAAAGTGGGTGCAAAAATATATTTACAAAGCTTTATATGGATTAAGATCTTGGAACACCTACAATTCAATTCTGCCTCTGATACATTTAATTATAAGACCTCTTTTCAGCCATGTTTAATATTACTGCTATGTGGTATCTTGGGAGAAATAACAAATAGAATACCATTAATTTGGGCCAATATTATTTGTTACACACACACACACATACAAATAGCTTCCATATATAGAGAAGTCGCCTTTTCTTTAGTAAATGAAAATTCAGTAAATTCTGCAACATTTATGCAAATGTAATAATCACAGACTCCCCTAATAGAGGAGCTGGCCTTATCTTGGTGCCACGGGAAATACAGACATGAATATCCTTCAGAGATTAACTCTGATGCAAAAAGGCCTTTGCTAACCTGGCTTTCTTTTTAAAGAGCATTGCCTGGTTTTCATGCAGATGCTTAGTATGTTGTACGATGTACAAACTGAGACGATTGTTTTAAAAAAGCGTTGTCATTTGATGCTAAGATGCATCTTTACTAAAATTCAGACCGATAGCTTGTAAGTGCCTAGGCCTGATTTAATTGAAGACGAAATCAGATTCTATTCATCCAGGACCTTAATTTTGTTATGACATTATAGAAGATCAGACAGTTGAAAATGGGTATTGGTGTGAGGCTAGAACCCAATTTTGCCTTTAATAGTGGTTGTTGCCCTTGTTTTTCCCAGTTGGGATGTTGCAGTGCTGCATGAGGGATCTTTTACTGGGTTGTTAGGAAGAAAATAGAGAATGGGCTGACAATGTATTTATTGGTGCTCTAGGCTCCTTGAAGTTTTAAAATGAACAAAATATTTGCCGCTAACGAAGATGTTCGATGATATCCATAGATTTAATGCTACATTAATACTGAGGGAAGTGATGGTAGCTGCAGCAGCGCAATTCAGTAGTCAGTAGCAGTTGCCCCCTAGTGCACAGATAAAGGGTAAACAGCAATTACACAATGCTTGTTGGTTTTTCTTGCTTGTTTGCCAAAGTGGCAGCTTTTTAAAGATAGGTATGGCAAATTGAACTGTCCAGTTTGAGTTCTCTGACAGAACAAAAGGATACAGTATAATGTGAGCTTTGTTTGTGTCTCTATGTTACCTTTCCCCTTTAATACTTTAGCATGAGAAAACTGCATGCAGAGCTAGTAAAAACTGCAGTGCAGCTCCCAACCAGGAACACAGAAGTATGGAATTGTGCACGTGGTTCATATTCTCTTAGATTTAAAGAGCCAGTCCTTGTTTAAGATGCAAGCGTGCGCATGTGTTATATCTAAGGTGACAGGTTCAAACATTTCGACCTGGGAGTGACAGGAAAGGTTGCTTATTGTTGGAACACTTATGTTTTGTTCCTGTTCTTTTTCTATTTTAGAATACAACCTGCTTAAAATTCTCAAAGTATAATACAGTACATGTATCAATGCATTATGCTTTTTGCAATGTGCTCTGAACATTTGAAATTACTGATTAAATCGGGGCGGAGGGAGAAAGAGATATAAATAAAAATACAATTTACTTAAAATATTTTCTTTGTAGGGGAAAAATCTTTTGCTATCTTTACCTTTCCTTTTAAACAGGGACAGAAACTTCTGCTGAGAATTCAGTGAGGAAGAAACCCACATATTTTTCACAATGAAAATGTATACTTCATCATGATAGTGCAATTTGGAAGAAAATATATCAGAATTATTATAAAACTTATACTGGTCTTGTTTTAAAAGGAGCATTCATAGCTTTATTTTTCACTGCACTCATAACAGAATGCAGAGGCCTATCGGTAACAGATTTCAAATATGCTTTCACGTATGCAAACATGTCTTTCCTGCTAGTGTACTTCCTTGTAGAACAGGGACACTGTTCTGCACTATAGACAGTTAAGGTTGAAATAGGAAAACTTATCCTTGCTGCTAGGCAGAAGTCCAGTTTCTAAAATGAATAGCTGTATGCTTATTTCACTTGCCCTGAAGGAATTTATTAAGTTGAAACATGCAACTGCTGCATACTGAGTATTCTCCCACATTTAGCTGTTAAAGAAATGTTTCCAGCAAAAAAAAATAAAATAGTAATGATTTTTTTCATCTATAGCTTCATTGAAATAAACAAGGTTTTGTGTACATAGATTTCTTGAAAAATTTGTAATAATTCTGATATACCAAGTAATTATATTTTAATTTGATACGCTACATTTATATTTTGCTAAATCTGTTTTTAGTTGTCCTAAATATGAATTCAAAGCAGGCAAAATGGAGTTATTATTTCATAGGCAAAATTATGAGAGAGGTAAAGAAAATAGAATAATTTATAAAGAATGGTTGATGGCTATGAAGGCAAGCATCTGAATATTTACTAAAAACAGCAGACTTTGTTCTATTTTCTTTAAATTTTCCTCTACACTAGCTATACGATAATAATAATGATGCAATGTTCTGGATTAAAAGTAGTGAGACTCTTTTTCAATGTTTATTTGATCCTCGGCTTGCCTTTGAGGGTATTTGTTTTACTTATTGCTCAAGAAGGTTGAAATTGGATTCAGTGTTTTAAAGAACGCATGCCTGTACATCTGACAGATGTTGCTAAAGTTGAATCATGATTGTATGAACCTGTAGCTCCAGCCCAGCATTTGGTATTGTTACGTTCACAGTGGCTGTTCTTCATATAAGGCAATACATGCTTGTCCCATTTTTCTCCACCCTTTTTTTTTTTTTTACATAACCACAATCTGGAATGTACATCAGAACCTTTTATTTATAGTCATGTTGTTCTGGGAATTGCTTAAGAAAGAAATATGGACTGAGGTGATCCTAAGTGTATGACTGAGAAAGCATCTGAGGCAATTTTGATGCACTCCAAACAAGCATTTTTAGGCTGTCTTTTCCCACTGTAGCATTTTCCATGGGGAAACGTGAAGTTGACAACCTGTAGATTTAGAACCTCTTTCAATATGTTTTCATTTCCCCCTTGTAAAGGTAAAAAAATGAAAATGCATATAAAGATACACCACTTCTTTTAAACATGGAGTTCAGTTTACTGTTTGATCTCCAATTACATATGTGTGTGCAAGTTCTAATGCTAGGGTTGCCCTGCTAAAAAAAGAAACTCTGTCGTCGTGTATCAGTCTTCTCTGTTGCCCAGTAGAGGTAGGACAAAAGCAAATGGTTAATCCTCAAAATGATAAAAGGCTGGTAGCCACTTGATTGTAATTGAAGGTTTGGTCAAATCAACCAAGTCCGGGTGATTTTATGGACATGTCCATTAGTTTTCTTGGCAGTAAAAGAAAAGAAATTTGCTAAATATTTCTTCTGGATTTTTTGTTTTTGTCTAGTTTTCACCCCTGGTAATCCTTCAAGTACTAACCAGGCCAAACCCTGTTTAGTTTTTACGCCTAGCTATGGTTAGCCAAGTGCTGTCACTACTGATATTGCTGAAGACCAAGACATTTTGATAGAAACCTAGTGCTTACAGTACAGCATTGAAGGCAAAAAGGTGTTTGGGGGGCATGCGGAGGCAATCATTTAGTATCTGTCTACAGCTCCTTAAAACAGCTACATTTTTTCCCCAGGATTATGTGACTACCCTCCTAGGTACATTATTCCCTTTCAATCTGAAGCATGTTTAGCCTACTGATTATGTTATGTTCTAATTTAGTACAATAGTTGAAAATGGATCATTATGAGTAATATCTTATATTTCCAAGAATATATACATAATTCATTTTTTGTACCTGTATTAATTTGAAGATATTAGCAATTTCTCCCAGTTTGTCGCCCTTCAGGAATGTTGGCTGATTAGGAACTATGAAAATGGAAATCTAGAAGGACTGGGAATGTGGAGTGGAGGAGGGGGAGGCTTGTATGGATCTATCTATGTTCTATTAATCAAATGAAGGTTTGGATCTGGTTAGTACTTGAATGGAAGATCACTAAAAACTCCTAGGGCTACAGGTTGGATTGGGAAATTAAAAAAGAAATCCTAGAAGGTGTTGATCAACCATAAAAACTACAGGCATCTCCCCATGAATTCATCAGCAGTTGAGCTTGACTCAAATATGTGATAGTGCGAATAATATATGGTGGGTGGATATATGCCTGCTCAATAAAGAGAGCCCCGGATACATCACATAATCACTGAGTCCTTCTTCTTCAAAGATGAAGATGATTAAAGATTTCTCATTTTAAAAGCACCTATTTGAAAGCCCAGGCCTTCGTTACAAACAAATTTGACACACCCAAGCATGTTTTTTTTTATATAATGTTTGTTGCCTCACCTTGGGAAACATTGGAACTTTCATCAGTTACTGTTCAGATGATAGGAACACAAATTGACTCATATCTTGATGCTTTAAACTGTATGCATGCTTTACTTAGGTAGGAACTAGGTACAAAACCACAAAGATGGGAACTCATTGTGGCATTGTGGTGCAAGAGGTTACATTAATGGTTGATGTCCTAATTTTGGATTCTTGTTCCTCTTGCCTCATAGTAAAGTTTGGTCTAACTGCAAAATCCGGCACTAATATTCTTGATTAACTTCATTATATACTACAGGAGAAGATGGGACCTGTACATGAATTGCAGGAGTCCATACTGTCTGCCTTATGTACCAATATCTTTGCTATTCTTTTAAAAGCCAATGTAAATACAGACTGAAACACCAAGTTCTTTTTTCAAAAGTAGCCAAATCTCTTTATTTAATAATATCCTACTCCCAAGTTCAAGATATGGAGGAGGAAAATGGGAGGCAGGAGGGAAACTCTTTGATTACTTATAGGACATGATTGGGAAGTAATCAAAGAGTTTCCCTCCTGCCTCCCATTTTCCTCCTCCATATCTTGAACTTGGGAGTAGGATATTATTAAATAAAGAGATTTGGCTACTTTTGAAAAAAGAACTTGGTGTTTCAGTCTGTATTTACATTGGCTTTCAAAAACACATATTTCTGTGTTCATTTGTAGTAACTTCAAAAAGATTGTAGTAAATGCTGTGTATGCAGAGATTGTTTTCATTTTGCTTGGAGGGATAGTAGACATAATTGGAACTATGATTTCAAACTGATGGTTTCTCATTTTGAATGTCACAATGAATGTAAAATCTTTATTTAATTTTGGTACATTATGGTTAAAGCAAGAATGTAAAACAAATTATAAGTAGGTTATGTTTTATTTCCCCTCCATATGTCTGAATTATTTTGAAATAACTTTAAGCAAAAAAGCCAATAATTTTATTTTTCTTTTAACAAAGTAAATTATGGTAATAAAAAAAATATTCACTGAAGTTTTTTGCTTTATATAAAACAAATGTTTATTAGTACCATTTGGCTCCCTTTTTACCAAGCCTCCCCATAAAATTGTAAGATTTAATTAAAGTCTTATATGCTTTTTGTGCCCTGATTAAATGAAGAAAATAGTATAAGATCCTGATATTGCTTTAAGAAACAGCTGTTACCGTACTTCCTTATTTGCTGACACTCTGCTATCTTCAAGGGAATAAAATACTAAATTGGTACTGTAACCTTGATTAGTCAGGCTGTTATTAGCACAATTATTTGTGTGTTCTTTGTAGAGTTCACAATTCAGGATCTTGTGAGTAAGTTCTTTAAAAAAAAAAAAACCTTTAACTTAAAACTATGTTATACCATGCTGTAGTAAATCTAAAGTACTTTGTTGTGGAGCTGGTCACAGTTATTATATAAGCATAGTCATCAAACTGGATTGATTTACTCATGTAGGTAATGTGTGGCCATGGAAGTGACTGTTCAGCTTGTTGTGCCTCATGGGAGTTGGGGGGGGGGAGGGAGTTAGTTGGCAGAAGATATAATTTACTGCATGTCAAAAGGGATTTGTAGATACGTATTTTTCGAGAAAGCCCACTGCTACAAATTTTATGGAGAAGCTCATGAGCAAATATGCAAACATTCTTCATACCTGACAGGCGGTGGATTTGTTTTCCTCTTTTGGTATATCCATATCACACAACTAGCATCACATAACGTAGCAGATTAAAACAGCTTCTTTCAGCTTTTGGAGAAGTAAAAACTTGGTGTGAGAGACCATTCCGTGCTTTCCTATAAAAAGGTGTGAGAGCCAAACTATACATTCTGAAATAAAGTATGATAGCCCTTTTGTACTATATCATCTCAGAATGAACTTAACATTTGCAGCTATCTCACGTTGAGCCATCAAGACAGTTTTGTGTCTCTTCCAAGGTCTCATCCAGAGCTACATAACATTTTTTTGAAATTTAGACATGAACTAAAATAAACAGAAATAGGAGCCCTCTGAGTGAAATAGTGGTTTTGCCTTCTCCCATTGAAACAAGCAAGTTCCCTTTTTAAATGTTAAGGCAGGGAAGGAAAGTAAAAAAGTACAATACTGTTTTTACTGCATTCAGTAATGTACTAAGCTAACCAAATGCTATTCGAGGATACTCGGTTTTATGAAAATGATATATTATAAGCACAAGACCACGTTATCTAAAAAGTAAACCTACTTTTATTTAGACGTTGATCTAATTCCTTTATTCTTTATCTGCATTTCCAGTGTGTACCTATGGCATTTAGTTGGTCATTTTTATAGCTAAATGTATTTTGCTTAGAACACAAGGCAATACAATTAGAAGGGCTGACCTCCTAAGTTTGATTCTAATATTTCAGGAGCAGTTTCTTATTTGTTCCATTTGTTTCTATCAGTGTGTCTTTTCTGTGATACAGTACTTGATGCATGATACTGTGTATAGAACTCCTGAATAGCAGTTGGGTTAGGATCTTTGGTACATCTTTATTTACATGAACCCCTAAATTTACAGCGTGATGAACTGCTACAGAAATATATGGACTAATCCCTTTGCTTGTAAGCTTTTAGAAAATAAGGGTGGTGGATCCCTTATCTATACCTTATTATATTTTTTCTTCAAAGCAAGATATTTTATTCCACAATTATTTTATGGCCATTTAGTATAACAAAATTTTGCAAGTTTTAATTTCAGGATATTGGGTAAAGGTGAAAAATCTGCCAAAAAATATTCATTTTATGGAAAAGGCATAGAAATTGTTGCAGAATAGTGTCACTGAGGGGGGCTATTTCAGCCTTCCTATGTTAAGAACAGAAAACAGACTCCATGTTTCCTTCAGTGGAGATGGTAGAATAAAAACTTTTGACACGCAGAGATCAAAAGATAAAGAATACGGAATACATCCATCAATGTGTACTGTTTTTAAATAAAAATGGAGTAGGGTGAAAGTTAGTAGAAGTTATTTATGGGCTCAACTACTTGTCAATCTGGTAGTGTGACCTAATACGACTCTAGCTTCTCACCTTCTAAGAATGCCAGTTAAGGGAGTCTGTCTGTTCGAAATTACCTATATTTTTTCACAATTATCAGTTGTTAGCAAGCCCAAGAAAATGTATATTATAAGAATATGTTAAAAAATGGTCTGTGTGGTACCTGCTTTTCTTATGTCTTTAGATGTATTGAATTACTGTGGAGTCATTCTTGGTACATTTATTAATGCTTTTCACAAACATTGTTACAAAATATATCAAGGTGAAAAATCTGATACTGCACTGACTTCATGGCAGCCTCCCAGTAATTATGCTGACTGAATGACTAACTCAAAAAGTTTCAAGCTTTTCCTTAACGTTCTGTTAAATCCAAAATTAAACTGGTTTTTTTAAAACTTATATGTGGAATTTTTTATTCTGTATTTCTACAAAAGGACAAAACAGTGACTAGAAAGTGCTGTAAGACTGAAAAGAATTGGCATCCTTCCACTGCTGTGGCATGGCACTGTTTGTTGGTAATAGACAAAATGAGTTCCGATGCCATATTAGATATGAGTTCTTCACCAGTGCATGATATCTTAGCAAGAATAAGTTGAATTCTTAATAAAATAAGTACACATTAAAAAAAACATGTTACATTAGATTATCACATTGTATTTCTAACACAACTATTTTATAAGTTTTAGGGGAGGGATTCAATCTTGAAATAACACTTTTTAAACTGGAGCATACTCATCATAATTCAGTCCTATCAGTTTTGCTAAGAGAAAATATATGAATTGTTAATTGACTTATTTTTCAGTTATGGAGTTCATCCCTATATAAAATTAACTTGTTAATATACTCATTTAGAGTATTAAAAATTGATATTTCAGTTTTAATTTAAACGTACTGATAAAGTTCAATGATAGAAAAGCTTTGCTTCAAATTTTGTTTTATATTTTACTTTTTGTTTTCTCTCGCATTGTAGATGTTAAGTATATATAGTTTTTCAAATAACTGTGATACTGAAATGAGGATAATTATTTAATAAATATACATACTGTCAAATTTCATTTCAACATTTCAGTTTTCAAAGAACATACAGAATTGTTGTATTCTTAAATTTTACCTCCCACTCTTCATTCTTCTTCATTCGTTCTAAGAGCCGTGCTGGCGCAGTGGTTAGAAAGCAGTACTGCAGGCTACTTCTGCTGACTGCTGGCTGTCAGCAGTTCGGCAGTTCAATTCTCACCGGCTCAAGGTTGACTCAGCCTTCCATCCTTCTGAGGTTGATAAACGAGGACCCAGATTGTTGGGGGCAATATGCTGATTCTGTAAACTGTTTAGAGAGGGCTGTAAAGCATTATGAAGCAGTATATAAGTCTAAGTGCTGTTGCTATTGCTTTTGGAAATGAGTCTGTAAGATGAGCTGCCTTTGAACTTGAAATACAAAGTGGTATCTGGAACATGTCTACTAATTCATTTTGATGTTTTAGATATAGAAAAGTTACCAAACTGAACTAGATGATTAAATCAAAAATCACATTTTGTTCATGTCCATGTTGATACCATTTCACAGAACTGTAATATGCGTAAATGTTACATGATTTGAACTCTTCAAAAGAAGTTCTATAATTGTATTCAAATGTAGCACAGCAAAGTTTATTTTGATTTTTGAAAGTCTATAGATTTTTGTTTCAGAGATGCTTTAATCAATTTATTCTTTTCGAGGGACTTTTTACTCCTTCCATTTAATCATGTCCAATTCTTGGATATTGCTTGGAGAAGTCCTTGTTCCTTACTTGGCAAAGTTTTTCAGAAATGGTTTGCTGTTACCTCCTTTCTAAGGTGGAGAGAAAGTGACTGGAGTAAGGTCACCCAGCTGGCCTTGGGCCTAAGGCAGGGTTAGAACTAATGGTTTCTGTCATGGCCCACTCAGAGGCCAGTTCAGAGGAGAAGGAGGAGGAGTTGGAGCTGGGACCATCTGACAGGGAAGGCACGTCAGGGGCTGAGGGGCTGAGGACAATGCTGTCCTGGGCCCCTCAGGCATTGAGATAGAGCTGCCTGCCTGCACAGACACAGGGGAGGATCGGCTGCTGACTGGCAGTGGTGCTGATAGGCAACCGGTCTCTTCTGATGAGGAACAGCTGCCTACTCCACTTGATCCAAGGGCAAGGAGAAGGGAGTGTAGGCAAGCCCAGAGAAGGGCTGCAAGGTTACTCGGGAGGAGGTCGCCCCACCCGTCCTCACAAGGAACACATGGAGGGGAGTAACTTAAGGAGAAGCCGTGGGGAGTTAGTCTTTGCCAGGAACAATTGTTTGCTTTGGCTTACACTCGCCCGGCTTTTATTCCTGCCTGTTGCTGTTTGCCTGGCCTCGCTTGGAAGATTGCTCTTCTCATTTTGTTTTGGACCTCGCCCTTCTCTTGTGGCCTGCGTTTGGCCTTTGCTTCACTTGAGCTTTGGAACCACTTCTTTTCTGGGACCTGCTTCTTGTCTTGAGGATTGCCCTTGTATTATGCCTGGACCCTGCCTGGTGGATTGGATTTGGAACCCTGGGTCTTGCCCTGTGAGCGTGCTCCTACTCTGTGGGCTTTCTTTGTACTATAGGGACTGTTGTTTGGGGGGACTGAGTGTGGCTGCCTTCAGGGTAGCGTGGGGGTGGAGCCTTACTGGTTGTTGGAGGGCCATTGGCCAGAACTCTCTAGAGATCTGCCTTGCCTCAACCACCTGAGTCATAACAGCTTCCTAGCTTCTAACCTGATGCCTTAACCATTACATCAAGCTAGTTTTTATTAACAGTGCTATGCATTAATAAATATAGTGAAGCAAGTTAAAGTTAAAGTGGGTCAATGCAAGAGCTTAAATATTAATTAAGAGCATAATATTAATTAATCCATTTATGTTCCATTTTTCCTTCAGACGTTTTCTTCCTACTCTCAAGTGAGAAATAAATTATAATTAGATATTTGACTGGATCAAAGCCATTCATTGAACTCTATGGTTCTGTATTAATTTGAGCTTTACACAATCGTAGACTAGACTGAACTGTGTAAGCTTATGTTAAAATAGGACTTTGGATATTATAAGAGAATTGTTCGATATAGATGTTCCAGATCTACAGAGAGTATATGATGATAATATGTTAGTCAGTCATTTCAATGAAATGTTTATGTAAATTATAATATAATTCTAACCTAAATGCAGAGTAATCTTGTTAGCTGAAATACCAGCCAATCTGGAATACCAATATTTCTAAGAAAGAGTATTCTTATACTTTTTTCTGCAGTATCCTGAAATTATTGATAGTTGCAGTATATAGGACAATGAATAGTACATTACCTAATTATAAAGTACATAGTAAATGCCCTGTAGTTCTATCTTACAGGATTAGGATTTATTTTAAAAATAATAAATTTTTGGAACTTTGGATATTAAAGGACAGTTTTTCACTTACTATCCACAGATAGTAATTTATTTATTTATTGTAATACTAGCTGTACCCGGCCACGCGTTGCTGTGGCTCAGTCTGGTTAAATGGAAAAGAAAGAAAAGAGAAAGCGCATGTTTGTGTTGCTTTTACGTCCAACAGATGGCGCTGTTTTTCAAAAAAGCATGTTTTTACCTGTCACAGGTGTGACATCTATATAATATAGGTATATAAAAACATGCGTGTATTCAAATGCAACGTTGTATCAAAATTTCAAAGCAATCGGTGAAGAACTTTTGGAGATTTAAGATTTTGAACAAACGAACATTTACATTTTTATTTATATAGATAAGATTTAAAAATATTTCTGATCTTTTAATCATTTTTATCTTGATATATTTTAGTATTCTATTGGTGTTTATTAGGACTTGTGAATGAATTTTAATTACATATTCCTATATTAATAATTGTGTTATTATAATATATAATATTATATATTATATTATAATTTTATCCTTATAAAATTATTTTCACTTAAGTTTGAAGTCCATAGCTTTTAATTAAATTGTGGAGAATCAAACTGATTACACTTAGTATACAGCACTTTCAATCTGCATTTTCAGTTGCATTTGCATTAGAGCAGTATAATGAAATATAGAGCAGAAAACCCTCAGTACAGCTATTTGTGAATTGTATATATTGACAACAGAAACATCCTTATTGAAACATAAGAATTATGTCTTCTACTATAAGTTGTCACTTGGCTCTAAAACTGTATGATTTAGCCAAGGAAGTGTTGCTAGAAAGAACCATAGAAAAGAATTGTAATGTGCTTTTGTATCTAATTCTCAATGGAATGGGATCCTTTTGAATAGATAAGCGAGGTTTATGTCAACAAAAGCAATGTTTAATATTCCAATATGGAGGCACTTTTTATTTCACTTGATTTGGCTTTATTGTTGGCAGACTAAATTGTAGGCTGATGAGTTTCTTGTAATCTATGAATAATAATTACTTGAAACATGCAAGCTATTATGTTTTGAAATTATATTTTACTTTGTTGAAATTATGTATGATACTTTTAATAACGTGGGAGATCGGCCAGAGTTCTAAAGGATTGTTCAGGTATATGTACAGTTTTAGCAAAATATGTGGCATTTTTAGATATTTACTAAGCCATGAATAACTTTCTAGTTAATTTCTGCTTAAAGTTCTTATATTTAGAAGTGATTAGTACATTGAAAAAAATAACTGAAAATGCTCTTTTGCTTAGCTCCCGCTCTAAACTGTTCCTTGTGTTTATTTGCAGGATCGTACAAGAACTTTTGACATGCATTCACTGGAGAATTCATTAATCGACATAATGAGAGCTGAAAGTGATTCACTGAAAGGTAAACTTGGATTACCAATTTTTGAGATTAAATAATTAGAGTAATATAGTTGTGCATGGTAGAAAGCTCTTCAATTTATAGTACAGTTAAAGCATTTACCACCCATGTATCCTTCACCAATTCTCTCTGTCTTTCATCATAAGCAATTAAACCAAAGCTACCTTTGAAATAATTCCTTTTTCATATATGTGCATGAATAGACTTATGCTTAAACTATTTGTTTCAAACAGACCTTTTTCTAACCATATACTCACTATACAGTCACTATGCTTATTCTCTGTTGGGTCCCCAAATGGCCCAGTCATTTTTCTTGTACTCACTCATCTCATTCTCACTCATCTCATTCTCACTTATCTCATGTTCTCCAAAGGATTATGAGAGGTTCTGAATATTGGTCAGGTCATTAATTGGTATTAATATTGAAAAAAATGAAGCGAAAGAAATAAGACTAAAAGTGGCATGACTGCAAGGTGAGAAAGCATGAGTCCTGTATGCCAAAGGTTTAGAAGACAGATTAATCTCTCAGATGGAATAAACAGGAAGTGGACATAAGGAAAGACAACAAGGAAGCTACTTGGAATAAATAAAAAAGAATTAAATTTCAGTGTGATAAAAGGGTGTGGAACTATGGTAAGAGAAAGTATGAAAAAGCATGCAAAGCTGAAACGATGAAGTGAAAAAGGCTAAAACAGAGCCACGAATGTGCTTAAAATAAGAGTGATTTGAGATGAAACTGAATGGAGGAAATACAGGAGATCCAGTATTGTATAGAAATTACAGAGCTATCTCAAAGAGTAGGATTGAATTTAATACTTTAAATGTTAATGACCAAAAAGTATGAAAATATATTTCCTAATATAAATATTAGGAAAATGTTGGGAAATTATTAAGGCTGCAGGTAATATTCAAATGTGAATATAGTTTACTTAACTGAATAGCTTAAAAGTTATATCTGTATGAAATGTTTGAGAGAATGTAGCTATTGTTCTCATCTACAAAAGGATAGGTAACAAAAGAGAATTTAAAAAAAACCCCCGATAGGGGATTACTTTGTTAAGAGTGCCTAAGAAGTTGCTTGGTAGATCTTTGATTGGAAGGATACAAGAGGTGACCAACAACAATTTGAGAGGTGTTACATCTTTGCTGGTTGGAACCATACAAATCAGATATTTGCTTTTCAACAGTTATTGAGAAAGGCTTGATTGTGAGAAGGGAAGCTTATTATACATTTTTGTATAGAAAAATCAAGGATGGTGAATAGATTTGAATAATGGGATAGTGGAATAATAGGGTTGAAGGTTGATCACTGATAAAAATGATATATAGTGGAAGGAAAATGAATATGAATAAATTGGATACTTAATAAATGGTACAATATTAAGCACGATGTCAGATCCCTTTGATTGTTTAATATATTTATGAATAAATGTATAAATATACTGATAGTGTTAAAGGTATGTTGGTTGGGAACCTAACTTTGTGGATAATCTTATGTTGTTATGCTGGCTAAGAAACCAAATAAATTGCAACAAATAATAGATATGAGGCTGGAAGGAGTATGCATCTGGAAATTCATGGCTCAAAGACAAAAGCAGGAAAATAGAGAGAATTATACCAAATTATATCTAAGTGGCTAAAGATTAGAGCAAGTAGATGGATTTTTATAACTTGGTAGAATAGTTTGCCAAAGATGGGAAAATGATTGGAGAAATGTTAAGACATTAAGAGACTAGTAGAAAGATGGTAAATAATATGTGGTTTGTGGCGAGGAATAAACATTTTTCAGAAGAAGTAAAAAAAAAGCATTGGGGTATTTCAGGAGAAATATAAAAGAAAGTTGAGTGCAGAGGGAACTGCAAAAGGAATGTAAAAGTAAGTTGAATGTAGTGGAAATGCAATACTTTAGCAGTATATGTGGTAAAATCCAAAGCGACAGGGCCAGGGATGAATTTATGATGAATGACTGTGGATTAAATTCAAAAGGAAATTGCCAGTACAAAAGTAGCCTGTTGAGGTGGTTTGATTAAAATGATTGAGGATCAAGTTGCAAAACATATATCTAAAGAATGGCTGAATAGGTTGAGAGAGAGAAAAAGACTGAGAAAGTCATGCTTTGATGCAATTAGAACATAGAACATAGTGCATTATGGTGCATAATTATGTGCAGAACATGTAATCATTCAGAATAGAACTGGAAGGGACCTGGAAGATCTTCTAGTCCAACCCCTTGCTCAAGGCAGGAGTCCTTATATCATCTCAGACAAACAGTTGTCCAATTTTTCTTGAAAACCTCTAGCGATGCAGCACCTACAACTCCGGGAGGCAAGCTGTTCCATTGATTAATTAATTAATTAATTAATTAATTAAGAAGGTTGCAGGGTGCTGTTCTTTCTTAACTGAAACCACTGAAACACAGAGACACACTTTTCATTGTAGAGCAATTTAAAAAGCCCCACTGTACTTTCCAAATTTGCATTTGTAGGGTATATTTATTTTATAGATTTGTCAAATTTATATAGCCGCCATCTCACAAGAAGGGACTTTGAGCAGAAGTTTCCAAACCAGCAAAATTCTGGGAGTTGAAGTTCCCCGGTCTTAAAGTTGCCACGTTTGGACATCCTTGCCATTGAGTATTGTGGATTGTGAACTTAATGGGGTTGGAGGAACAGAGTTTTAAGAAAAGAAAATAAGGCTCCCTACATGAAGGGAGGGGTGAATCAAGGAAATTGAAGCAGGGCTGTGAAGAGACAGCAGTGCCCAAAGCAGCTGATGAAATTATGGGGAAAGTGCATTACAAAATGCTCAGCTTTCTTAGGCATATCAGGACACCAGTAAGTACCACATGATGCCAGTTTATGTTTGTGTCAGCTTGAGTGATGGACAAAGACTCACATGGCCTTTTGTATGTGGGAGTCCATGTAAAAAAAGACAGAAGAAATTGTGTAAAAGAAGGGGGAATTATACACAGTTGATAGATGGGAGTTAAATGATCCTAAGTTACATGATATGTGATCCTACGTTATATGATATGTGGGAGTTGATATGATCCTAAGAAAAAGAGAGGCAGGAACGTTGAAGAGCAGAAAGCAATGTTTTAAGAGGTGTATGGATGTGTGGAAGCAAGGATCCTTTGCAAGGATGGAAAGATATGGAGTCACTATTATATATAGTGAAAGATGTTTATGTTAATCATATTCAGCTATGTTTTGTCTTTCTTATCTCATATATTTTAAGTTCTTTTCTGCCCTTTGTATAATACTGATAATTTCAAAGGGACTAAGGGGATAAGGGTATGTAACTTAAAGCAATTGCTCCTTCCTTTTATTTGATAGTTTGTCCTTATTGCAGGTTTTTTTTTCTTCCATTTATCTCAAGAGGAAGCTAAGCATTTGTTTATCCCTAATGCCTTCCTTGAAATAAATGTTTTAAAAGTTTGGGTTTTCCAGTGAAGACAAGCGATTTAAAACTGAACTTGACATGGAAAATTCTATCAGTTGGCATATTTTTCTCAAATAATAATTACACAGTATTGGACAATTGGTCTCAGTTGGTACAGAATTATGAGAAAGCAAGAAAATTTGTTTGATTATATGGGAGTAATTAAGAATTGGCAGGTGAACTATGAAAAAAGAGGGTTAGTCACAGTCTAAAATTAAGCAGTCAAGGCTCGGATGAATGTTTTGGCTGATGTAAGATTACTGTACTCTCTATTTTGGGAGTCATCTGAAGTACAACATGATGCAGAATCTATCACCAAATAGAACTAGGAATACATGAAACTCACATGATCCTTTCTTTAAATAACTTGTTTTCCATGCCTGCTGGCATTTTGAGAAGTATAGTTCCCATGTTCAATAATATATGGCTGTACTGACATCCCCCTATAAGAGTTTACATCTCTAGTCATGTTAAATGTTCCAGCCCTTCCAGGTAGCACCCAAATCTCCGAGTGGCCTGAGACTTGATATTAATACAATGCTGTTAGAAGGATGCCTGAGAAAATAACTACAGACACCTCACATCCTGGATGCAAACTGTTTCAACCCTTCCCTTCCCCTTGGGATGCTGCTGTAGGGCATTATATGCCAAAACAACTAGACACAGGGACACTTTTTTCCCTCATGCCATCACTCTGTTGAACACCGAATCCTCACAGTACTATCTTATGTCTAAGTATATTCACCCATTTTGTATGGCTCTAGAATTATTATTATCTTTCTCATCTCCTCTACTATTCTCTCTTATTGTATCATTATTATTATTTTTATTACTCTGTTGCTTTGCAAGTACACTGAGAGCTTCTACACCGGAGAAAATTCCTTGTGTGTCCAATCACATTTGGCCAATAAAATTCTATTTCTATTTCTATTTCTATTTCTATTTCTATTTCTATTTCTATTTCTATTTCTATTTCTATTCCTATCCTATCCTATCCTATCCTATCCTATCCCATCCCATCCCATCCCATCCCTCTCCTCCCACTGAGGTGTATCTGAGTGAAGAATAGGCCTAAAAATTTACAGCATCAGGAAGAAAAGAGACCACTTAAATAACTCATATTTCTGTTGTGACAATAGCTTGAAATAAAAACAGAACTCCGAGGTGTTAATGTAAACAACATACCATTCAGAACAGAATGGTATGAAAGTCACTTGCTTAGTGTGGAGTAAATGCTTAACAGTAATCTTAATTTACATGTTTCTGGGTTTTATGTGTCCGATGCTGCATTTGCTTAATTTTCAGGGTTTTTGCTCTAATTAGTTTATTTCTGAGGAGTGCTAGGGCAGATTTATGATCTTCCTTGAAAGTATATGTTTTCTGTTTTCAAGGCTGTTGTTGGTTAATGGAATCAACTTTTTAATAATTATTCTTGACTCAAAGAGTCCTAAATGCTTCACAGATTAACAAGCTAAAGTTGGTATTATCCACTTCTGGAGGTGAAAAGTAATGTGAAAACTATTATCACCAAGCCCATATAATGTTTTAAGATATGAAATCCATTACTCAAGTAAAACAGGTAGTAAGAGAATCTGGCAAGACCTGATTAGCTGACCTTTTCTTTCCACAAGGAAAAAAACAGTCCCAGGATTGGTTGGCATTCTCTTCCATGACCTTTGATACTTTTTCCTGTATTACTATTTCTAGAATATATTGAAATCCCTTTGTCTTGTCTAAAAGCTAGTTCAGTTCGGCATACATGTAAGTTACTAAGTAGTGTCTTGTAACTAGGCAACTTCTATTGCTTGAATACTGGGCATGTTGTGGTTTAATTTAAGCTGGGTATTATCTGATGCAGAATCCAACATCTTTAGGGAAATGATTTTATTTTCCCTTGTAATATTTAATTGAAAACTGTTTTTTTCTGCACTATATTTCTAGAGATGGTATTTCTGAAAGTATACAGATTTATTGAGGATCTACAGCTTGTATCTGGGATAAAGGGGAATGAATTCCAGGTCAATAAGTGGGGTTTTTTTTTTTTTTTTGGTAGATAGAATCTTAGGATATGCAGTCATAGCTGTTAAGCCATCTCTTCTTCTAGGAATTGACATACACACATACATACAAACAAATATTAAAGGCAACTAGAATAACAACATGGATAAAGCATCCAAGATGTGATGCCTTTGCCTTTCATGATCTGTATTCTGTTGATTTCTGGGAGAAAGATCTTTCATTTACATTAATCTGACTGATTAGTTGGTGAACTTTGATTCTGTTAGGACACAGAATATGGAGGAGTCTAAACTTATTTGTACTGAATGAAGATTTTTTGTTTTTCCTACTTACATCATTCTGAATTTGCAAAAAAAGAATTGTTCACAGATACTGTTAATTTGGCAAACAAGTTTTAATGACAACAAAACCAGAGTTAACCCATATATTTACACTGATATAAAACTAAAATAGAGATTATATCTAGGGATAGCAGAGGATCAAGAAAAAGGAAAATGGAGGTGGGTGGGGACCATAGCTAGTTGAGGCTGGAATTTTAGGAAGGTATCGGTGGGAAGAGAAGTGAATATAAAATACTGTATTATTTTTTTCACAAACCGGCTATACTAACTCGTGGTAGGCAAAGTAAGAAAAAAATCCACAGTAATAATAAAGCAATTATATTTGAATATTAGCCTCATTCTGGTAATATGCTCATGCATTGGCCTCACACAAGCAGCAATGTGCATATTCCTGAATGGGCAGAAATTCTGGAAAAGAAAAGATCTTGAGATCAAGGAAGAGAGTACAGATGAAATTGAAATGATGAATTAAAATGAAGGCAAGCCAAGCTGTTTTTACTGTGGATGAAAAGAAGCAAACAAGGTTCGGAGGTGGTTTACTCCCTGCTGAGAAAAGGGGAAACCACAGTGACTTCTCTAAGGCATATTTATGTGGGATGGGGAAGGTAAATAACAGAAGCGGTTTCCACTAGTCAGAAGGGATCTAGCTTGTAGATCTATTTGGCCATGCTTTTTCTGTTAGGAGTTTTAAGTAAGAGCTGGAGAAAACCTGCATTTCTCTTCCCATAAACAAGGTATCTCAATTAATAGCTCAAATACTGTAGAGGCAATTGCTGTAAAAGATCTTAAGCATATAGGTATGTTAGGTATTTAGTTTGAAATGTTCATTATAGTTAGTTGTGCTTTTGCTATTTGGCCATTGCAAACTTTGAGAAGTTCTTACAATTTATAGATATACAGTTTTGAAAAAAGTATCCCAAATAAATTATTATTATTATTAATTTAATTTAATTATTAATTTAATTTAATTTATATCCCGCCCTTCTCCTTACGGACTCAGTATTTATTAATTAATCTGATTCGGGCAAGCAAATATAAATACTATTTCCCCCATATTATAATGTATTTATGGTTATGCCTTTCTTAGAGTACTGTAATACCAGTGAATTAAATAAGAGCTTTATTGCTTGTGAATTTCAAAAAGATCATAATCTAAACTTCAAAAACATTCCAAATCTTATAAGACAGAATTGGCATAGCAAATAAAGACACCAGAGTTAGCATCTGTGAGCACCTTGTAACGTATTATATTCACAGTATTCTTCATGGTTGACCTATGTCGGCCATCCAAAATTCTGAAGCTTGCCTACAAATCGATGGGTTGTGGTGAGAACAGAGAAGCATGACCATCTTTCTCAATTTATTTTAGTTTTCTTATAATAGCTGTTGTCTTTAAGGATTTAAAGAGGATGGAACAGCATTAAGAGCTAAACAACAACTAAATAAATAGACAGGAACAATGGATGAATGGAATTAGATGTCCAGAGCACTCCTACCTCTTACCCGTCCGTTTATTCCGCCTCATTTCAGAGAGGCAGAGACCATGTACAGAGAAATGGATTGTCATCCTTTTTCTTGCACAAAGACAGATAAAGGTTAAAAAAAAAGTCAAAAGCATGCTTAAATTAATGTTGGCTCCTGATGACTTCATGAGTACAACCATGCAGCTTCCTTGGCAACAGTGCATCCTTTTTTTTTCTTTTGAAATATCTTTAGTGCTGACACTCCCCGACAGTCTTCCTTCTGAGCCTTTCTAGTCCTTCTAAGCACATAAAACTATCCAGGCAGATTGATATGTGCTTGTCTGTACCTGAAGAAATAGAGCCTATCTTTATGTATTCAGCGAAGCTTAGATTGATTTATGCCAGCCGTTGGGTCCTTGGAACACGATGAAGACCATGAGGAGGGAACCTGGTCTCTGACATTTTGTTCACAGAAAAGTTGTCTCAGGAGGCAATCTGGCAATCTGGCCTCTAGAGGAATTTCAGAAACAAATTCAACACTTAAGTAAGAGTACAGTCAAGATGTTAATGTTAAGCAATTAGTTTAAGACTGAAAGTATTATCATATAACTAATAGTTTTATGTGAATTGCAGTGTTTTTCTTTAATCTTACACTGCAGTCTGGAGGAAAATAATATTATGCATGGAACACTGACATCTTAAATGGCAGTTAATACTGCTAGATTTTTTTTTCTTTTCATTTTCCAGGCTTTAAGGTTAAGCTTTCTAAATAATAGCACGTTAGTCATTTCAATCATACTATATAAATATTGCCGCATTGAAATCTGCATTAAAATACAGGTAGTCCTCAACTTACGCCCACAACTGAGCCCAAAATTTATGTTGCTAAGCGAGACATTAGTTAAGTGAGTTTTGCCCCATTTCACGACCTTTTTTTGCCACATTTCTTAAGTGAAACACTGCAGTTGTTAAGTTAGTAACCCGGTTGTTAAGTGAATCTGGCTTCCCCATTGACTTTGCTTGTTAGAAGTTTGTAAAAGGGGATCACATGACCCTGGGACACTACAACTGTCATAAATATGAGCCGGTTGCCAAGCATCTGAATTTTGATTATGTGACCATGGGGATGCTGCAATGGTTGTAAGTGTAAAAAATGGTAATAAGTCACTTTTTTTCAGTGCTGTTGTAACTTCGAACGATCACCAAACTAATGGCTGTAAGCAGTGGTGGGATTCAGCCGTTTCGCACCACTTTGACAGAACTGGTAGCTAATTTTTTGTTGCCCAGGCCCAGAACGGACTTCCGGAAGCGGCATCCACACAGAGAACCGGTTGTTCACATATTTGAATCCCACCACTGGTTATAAGTCAAGGACTAATCTGAAATACAATGTAACAAGATTTATAACATTACAATAAAAGGAAAAAAAAAGAAATAAAATCAACACATGGCTTGTTCTGATAGGATTATTATTGCATAGAGTCCCACTTATTTGAAAGAAACATTGATGTTGTTG
Organism: Protobothrops mucrosquamatus; assembly: GCF_001527695.2. Lineage (NCBI taxonomy): Eukaryota > Metazoa > Chordata > Lepidosauria > Squamata > Viperidae > Protobothrops > Protobothrops mucrosquamatus. The sequence continues at coordinate 447,465 of NW_015386217.1, read as the reverse complement.
CTACCAGTTTTTGTCCTGTGGCCACATTTGGTTCCAAAATTAAGGAGACCACATTTTTTCCCCTCTCTTTTAGATGAAAGGTAGAAGAAATCCTCAAGGGGAATAATTTTCAATGGCAGATAGTTATAATCTTTACTGTTTCAGGGTTTATTAGATTTCTTTTGATTGGGAGTGAATGATGGTAGTGGTACAATAATGCTATTGATAACCCCTCTAAAATATCCCTACTTTCTGTTTACTTTATTGATGAATTTTATGATCAGCACAGTTGCTACCTGTCAGCTGTATATGAAGAATTGATGGGAACAGATGAGCATATTCTAATTCTTACCCTAAGGACAAAGGAATTATGGAATAGGGTTGATTTTTTAAATATTGTTCTTGCCCTGGCTTTAAAGATAGTAAATTTTGTGAATTGTTTCAAACCTTCCTCGTCTGTAATCATGGTAACAGAATAGTAATAACCCAGATTTGAAGGATGGAAAAAAATAAAACTGAGGGCTTGACAGGAAACATAGGATCCTGTTCTGAATAATTTAAGGTTGGCTAAAGAGAATATTATTGGAAGAAGAGGAAATCAAGTAAAATTATTATATAGACTATAGAATTATAGGAATCAATTGTTATTGTTTTGTAAACCCTAACCCAGAGAACACAATGTTTACCAAATATTAAGGTGTATGTTAAAAATTATTAAAACTTATTTAAAAAACTCATTAGTGAAGCATGCAGAAGAAAGTGCATACCTAGGTTGTATTTTATGGTAGCTTTTAAAAAGCAATAGGGCCTTCAGTTTAATACTTGTGATAGATGAGCTAGTATTTTTAGTATCGTAAACTGCCAGAAATCTGTTGATCTTGAATAGACAAATTTCAGTTCAGGATAATCTATATACATTGTATGAACAATTTCAAATATTCTGAGTATTGTAAACGAGCCAGTTTCTCTCTCTTTTTTTTTTCTTTTATACTATGTGGTCTCCTCTGTTAAATACTGCTGTTTTTAAATAGATGTCCACATCCCTGGCCAATTGTTATAGTTTTATTTTTGTTTATCATCTTTCTGAATGCAGTTTCATGTTTGTCTTGAGCAGCTGTCATTTTCAGTACGGGTATTTATATCGACAAGAGTGCATAATCTTCCTCTAGAAACTTGATTGCATTTCCTTTATGAGATATTTGACTTTCAAAGATTGAGCTTGAGAGGGAGAGATCTTCTTTACCTCCTCCAAATTTAGCTTATGTGACGTGGCAATTTCAACATTATCATCATGATAAACTAAACCTGGCTTTCTTGTTTCTGTGGAGCAAAGTTCTTTGTATAATGGCTTTGAAATCAGCTGCATGAATGGAATGTAAGGAAAAAATGAATTAATTTGAGGAAGATGTGATAAGAGTAAACATTTAAGAATTTATATCAAGGGAAACATAAGATAATAGAAAAGATAGGTCATTAGTTTCTACCAATAAGTTATCTTGCCTACAGCATCCTAAGTTTCCTTTGATGGCCACTTATATTCCTCCAGAAAACCTTCAGACAAGACAATATTCATGTCATGTTTTCCCCTTCCAATTGATATTAGCTGCTATACTGTCTTGGAACATGACTTTTTACCCCGTAATTATTCTTGCTAACAATTGCTGATAGACAAATACAGTAAGATTATACGTCATGTCCTTTTAAAGTTACCTAGGCTAATAGCTGGACCCTTATCATGTGGTAGTGAGTTGATATTTTCATTGATTTACCTAATCCAACTCAAGTATCCATTACTGTAGCTTTGCATTTGGGATTAAGTTTACAGCTTTTGAAATCTCTGATATTGACAGGCAGGAGGTAATGGTATATGGAAATGACCTTGGGAGACAGGAGGAAGACCACAAGACATCAGTGCCTTGACATCAGTTGGATAAGAGGCAGTTCAGTCCTCAGTTGGGGGGAAAGCATGGGAAACATTTCATAAGGGACCCTCCCTAGTTTTTGGGAAACTCAAAAGAGATCAGGGGAGAAATGCTTACAGTTTTGCAAGATACTGTTAATGTGACCTTACAGTAAAGATAGTGCTGATGCTGGTGGTTGGGCTTCTTGTCTGGACTACCTTGAAGGGCTAACACAACCAAAACTAAAGTTATAATGTAAATTGCCTCTAAAATGACAAGATATCCCGATTAATGCTGCCATATAATAGAATATCAACATTTCCTTTTAAATTAAATTAAATGTATACCTGGTGGTTGCTTTGTCTTTTTTGTGGGATAGAACATTTATAGGGTAGCAAAGATAGGGGGATGATTAGGCAATTGGGGTAGACTTGGTAAAAATATCATCCATGCTATATCACCTACCTCATACTTAACTATTAAGGTAAGTAATGCATATATGAGAGAGATTTTGGTATAGCAGTTAGAAAATCAGAAGATTATGAGTTCTAGGCTTGCCTTAAGCATGAAAGCCAGCTCAGTGATTTTGGGCCAGTCCCTCTCTCAGCTTATCTTACCTTACAGGTTGTTGTGAAGAAAATATTGTAGTAGAAAAAAGGAGAACTAGGTATATTTGCTGCCTTTTGATGATACATTAAATGACATAGTATCTCCCTTGAAGCAGCCGGCAACATATTGAGATGCCAATGCTTGGTTTTCTCAGAATCTCTCTCTGCTGCAGAGAAGATCTGCTTTGATGATGGAATGAGAATGAAGTTTGTGAAAATTCCAGGGTATTTTGGGCTTACCAATTTGGGCTTAATTTTGAAACTGTAAAATGCTGACTAAAAGGCCAGCTGGATGATATCAAGTGCTATGTATAGCAAGCTATAGCATCTTATGCCACTTCCTGTATGACTACCTATCACCATAGATTCTTTTTTTATTTGTACTTTATTACATTTCTACAAAAATAAAATATTAAAAAAGAAAAAAGAAAAATATGAAGGAAAAATAGTGAAGGGCAAAGGGCAAGGGATAAAGGGGAAAATGGGGAAGATAAAATAAAAAGAGTAATGCTTGACTTTCCTTTCAAGAGTTACAAATATAAAATACATTACCTTTTGATCAGAAGCCCAATAGTACTATCTGATTTCTACTATTGGAGACAGTATACGTTATCAAATGGTTTGCTTAATTAGAATATTGATTATAGATATTCAATTGTTTGAAATTAAAAATTATCTTAAAAACCTGTATTAAATACCTGTACCTTGAATTTACTATTTTAAAGACATTTTGCACCTTAGAAAATGAGATACATCAAGAATATTGAGCAATAAATTGAGCATTTGAAATAGCTTAAAGTCCAATTTTGGCACCAGTAAAAGTCATAATGACCAGTTTTGAAATTTTCTTAAAGTTGAAGATCCCAGTTGCAATTGCAGTACCAGCTGCTCTTAATGTGTCAAAATCTTTGCTTTAGAAACCTTACCTTATTCTGAATGAATCTGTAGAAGAGTAGTGTAGTGGTGAACAAAGAAGAGAAAGACATACTCTAAATAAGTTGTGAAATGTAAAGATGGATAGCATAGGGTCTTGAAACTAGATTGGTAAAGGGATCTTGGATCAGTATATATTTTCCAGAGCTTCAGAGACTAAAGAAATAGCCTGATAGGAAAATGGACATCTTGATTATAATTGTTAGAAATTGAGGTGTTGTACTTTCTTCTATAAACCCAATCTTAATTTGTTATTATGATAGCATAACGACTAGACTAGACTAGACTAGACTAGACTAGATTAGACTAGATTAGACTAGACTATTCTTTATTGTCAAAGTATGATTGGACACACAAGGAATTTGTGTTTCCAAATTTCTGCACAAATATCACAATTGTTCAATTATTCACCAATTTGTATGTGCATAACTGAGCAAATGAAACTATTTTGGTTGATTTTTGGAATCTTAAAGCATTAACATTTGAATACTGTAAAATTAAAAATATACTCTGTATTGAACATGGGGTTGTAATTTGTTTTTAAAAAACTAAGCATACCTTGGGCTTTGTCACTGAAGAAAATATAATAAAGTGAAAGTTTATAGAAGAAAACTTTGCCATTATAGTAAACAAACAGTGATATTCATTATCTTGACTTAGCAACAGGACCTGAATTCAAAGAACAGCCTTAGTTTTGCACACCCAAAAAGCTTTACAGTTGTTTGTCTGACAACACAAGTTTTTCATCTGATCGTGATATGTTCTGAGCCAGTAGTAAAAGTAATACAGTATGACACTGTATAGTGCCAGTTTAAGAAAAAAAATATTGAATGATTTGATAGTTTTTGTACTGAAGTCCAAGGAAATAAAATTGTAGAGTTGGAAGATGCCAATTAGGACAATGAATCCAACTCCCAGAACAGATAGCTAAAATTATTTTTGCTGCTACTTGCTGGCTTTCTGGATTTTTGCAGTTTAGATTTGGTAAATTTCTGCAGGGATAATGATTTAAAAATAAGTAATTATTACATTTATTGTTCTCCCTTTCCCAAAAGCCAGATTACTCTATACAGGGCTTTTTTTCTCATAGAACGCCCAGAACGGAGTTCCGGCACCTTTTTTGGATGGAACCTTGTAGGGTAGGCAAGGCAGGTTGTATGACGTGTGTGAGTTCCGGCACCTTTTTTTTTTTTTTTTTTTTTAGAAAAAAAGCACTGACTCTATATACTACATGAGGGCAAATTACTGCTGTCTAATACTGAAGTAGAGTATTAAATACGAAGCAAAGTGCACTAATTTGTTTAGCTCATGTGAAAGGAACTTGATGCTCACAGTACTGATATTTTTAGTGCAGCGTTTGGAAGAGCAGCTTTTACTGGCAAACCAGCCAAAATGTACAGCTAAATGAGTTCAGATAAGTAGATTATTTGAATGTAGTAAAATTCCTCTCTAGAAATCTTCCATATAATTTGTCCATTATTAAATATATCTCTGCTGATGATGAATTACAGTAAAGCAAAACTCTGCAAGAGAGGGTTTTTTTATGAGAATATATTTTATGAGATTAGAATTTTTGCTAAAATTGTTAAAACCTATTTTTAGGAAACAGTGTTTAGAAAATATTGGACATAATAAATGCTAACATGCAAGTATGCTACTAAGACAAGCAACTTTTTCCTGAAATGTCTGTAATAAAATTTGAAGACTATTGTTTTACTATACCTCTCTTAAGCAGTTGAAGAGGTAATCATTCATTCAATCATCCACCAGAGGTTCCCCCCCCCCTTAGCTGCAGTGGGATGTAATTTGGCTTAATTATAAAAATACAAATATTCACTTTTGTTATGTAAAATGAGCAGCTGACTATTTTCTGCGGTAGCTTTTAACTTGTCAAATATTCTTGGAAATGCCAGTACTCATTGTTAGGATGGATCAGTTTTTCCGGTTAATATCAATGTTGATGTGTTTAGTTATAGATCTGTTCCATTCCATTATTATTATTATTATTTTAAATGATAATTTCCCATTTTGCTTTTAAATTGTACCTAGTGAATTTGCAGAGAAATGCTTCCTGAAAACTGTGATATCTGAAGGATATCCATCTTCTAAACTGTGTATTGGTCTGGGAGGTTTGAATTATAACTATTTAGGCATTCCATATCAGATAGTATATTTGGATAATTTATTTCTGTTAGTGCTTACCATGATGACAACAAATCTAATTGCTGGCCATTGTGAAATTTATGTGAAATATATGTCTATCTTGTTTCTGTTTATATCCTCTGAATTTCTATCTTCAAGTATTGTAGTGAAGCTGAACAATCAATTTAGGAAAGCAACAAAGGTCTTTTGCTTGACATTAGTCTAGATGGGCTGAGGAACTCTTTCATAAGAAATGAAAAGTTTTTCAATAGTTGTTTTTGATAATTTGGAAGTCTTTGTTTTCTAATCTGTAATCTGAGTTTTCTTTAAATGAATGTATGAATTGGAAGACAATTTGGGAGAAAGTTCATTGTTCTTTTTTAACTAAACTGATAAGCAATTGACAAATGTACTATATTCTTTTAATAATATTCTTTGTTATTTGGATGGTAAGTAAAGTTCAGAGTTGGAAAACCAAAAATTGGAATGTTAATGTAAACTCAATTATCCCTTCTAAAGCTAAATGTCAGATTTAGAAATGCTGAATTTATTGGCATTCCAAAGTTATAAATACCCTTAAGGCCTTGATATAAAAATGTTTAATTTGTTTTGAAATAGGAATGAAGTAAACTAAACCATATTTAAAAGGTATTTGTGTATGAAACCATAGTGTAAACTGATTATTGTTAAAATGTATATTGAACATTCCATCTAAATATCGATTTGCAGACAGTGTTTTCAAGCATGCATATACAGTATATCTCTATCTATCTATCTATCTATCTATCTATCTATCTATCTATCTATCTATCTATCTATCTATCTATCTATCTATCTATCTATCTATCTATCATCTATACCAGTGATGGCGAACCTTTTAGAGACCGAGTGCCCAAACTGCAACCCAACACCCACTTATGCATCGTCGAGTGCCGGGTGGGTGTGGCCCATTGGGTGGGTGTGGCCTATTGGGTGGGTGTGGCCCATTGGGTGGGCATGGCTGCAGTGGTAACGGCACACTGGGTGGGACTAAAAAGTTCAATCAATCAATTCCAACTTTGCAAGATCTTTTTTTTCCCACGAGAAGTTGAAGTTGACTGATTGAACCTTTTTTTTTTTTTTTGCACACGGCGGTGGAGGCCTAAAGTGAAAAGATTTTATAAAACCCAGCTGAAGGCCTAGGACTGGGGCGATGGCACACGTGCCCACAGAGAGGGTTCTGAGTGCCGCCTCTGGCACCCGTGCCATAGGTTCGCCACCACTGATCTACACAGTATATGTATATGTATATAGTATATGATATAATCTTTAGTATCTGAATATACTACCTTTAGTACACACACAATTTCTCAAATGATTTGTATGGATTATGGTATTTATGTATAAATATATAAGTACATTCCTAAGAGAGAGCCTAAGAGAGGTCTATTGTTAAGGCCCTAGGCTAGAAGCTAGGAGACTGTGAGATCTAGTACCATTTTAAGTATGAAAGCTGCCTGGGTGACTTTAGGTCAATCACTCTCTCTCAGCCCATGATATCAGACTCAGCCAACAAGCTGATTAATAATAATAGTAACAAGGAAAGTGCTAGGAAGAAAAGAAATCGTAATAATTACAGAAGGAGTTGGATTTGGTGACTAAAATATCAAATCTTCTAAAAGAATATATGAAGTTTTCAGTTTCATAAAAAGATTTTTTTTAAAAAAGTAATTTATTGAAAAGTTAAAATAACGAATATAATTTCCATACTCACTACAGCAACTAGTAATATTGAGAGTGCTTGGTTGGTCCAGCATTTTGCTATATGCTAATTTTTTTGTGAAATCAGTCTGTACTAGAAGCCTTTTGAGCTCAGTGGAACGATTATTCCACAGATTAGTTACCACACAGGATCTAATGCAATATTAAATACGATTCCCTAAATTCTGGCACAAATACAAGTCAACATTAATTTTTAAATGTCATTTAGAATTATCACTTTCTCACCATGGAAGAAACCCTTAACATTTTCTAACATCTGATCAAAATAGCATTGAACAGTAGTGATCAAAAGTTACTTCGGAATGTGGGGGGAAAAGGTAAATTTTTTCTAGTGTATTATCTTATTTTGATATTGTTAAGTCCGAGGACTGATCTAATACTATAGCAGATCTCTAAAAACTCAGTGTTATTATCTTGGCATTATAATACCAAGATTGAATATCTGTTTCACACCCAAATTCTGTAGGAATGTAGAATTCCAATCCATGGCCAACTCATTAAAGCAGTGTATTAGCTATTGGGATCATTGCATATAGATTATTATCTAAACTCTTCATCCAATTAACAGCTTACTGTATACCAGTAGATAAATTAATCTATCCCCCCTCCCCAACTCTTGGCTGACATCAGTGGGTATAATTGCCCTCTCTAAAAGTCCTATCTGTGGAGCTCCACCCTGTTCTTAGCATTGCCACTGTGGGAGTGAATATCATATCCAGTATAAACAGAAAGGAAATATCTTTTTCCATGCACAGAAGGAGAAGAGTGATTTCTTCCTTCTTCCTTCATCATTCTTCCTGCACAAAGAAAAGGACAGGGGTATCATTAGTCTTTTGAGGAGGGGCTTCTGCCTCGACCTCCTTAAAAGTCAAACATGGAAGTCTTAGCCTGCAACCCACAGCTTTCCTAGATATATTCAAATGTCCATAACAAATGTGTTGACACTGATCTTTCTGCATCTCTAATTGTGATATATTTTCCTGTTATTTCTTAATTCCTTATTTCATACTGTGGAAACAGGAGTAGTTAATTACTATTCATTTCTCTCAGATAACTCCAGAGTAATAACAGGGTAATGTTTTAATAATTAGAATGACATAATCATATGTAGGGGGAGGTAAAAATGGGCCAGACAGCAGACATGGTATTACATTGCAAGCTGCATCCTTTTGGTGCTTGTGATAATGTGTGTGCATACAAAAGTGTTGAGACTTGTACTGGGATGCCATGTCTGCTATCCTGCCTGTTTTGACATACATATGTAAGCACCAATGATTAATGATAATTTGGGTCTATGTTGTCTTACCAATAAAGAACTTTTAAGAAATGTTCTACTTGAAATAAAAATGAATGTAGCAATACCTTTAATTTAAAAATATTCCTGATACTGCACAATGACCATTTCTCTTGTGCCAGAATGACTTCTGGGCTTGCTTCACATATACCTATATACTGGTAGGAGAGAAGAAATGTAAATGATTAAAATGTATATGAAATCAATTGTTAAAATTGCTCATCTATTTAACTAGTGTTAGTTTTAAAATTTACTAATTGTCCTCATCCATGTATTTTCCTTAGCAACCTAAATGTAGGGCCAAGTTATTTTATAGGAAGAAAGTTACAGTAATAAGAAAAAGTAGTATTCAGTTAAATTCAGTAATCCATTCAAAACATTCAGTAAGAATATTTGAAAACTGAATTGCCGAATATGATTGCCTGAGCATCTGTTTATTAGTTGATACGCATATAACAATCTAACGAAAGGAGGATTCAAAATACACAATTATACCAACATGTAATATAAGCAGTAAATTTGACTCCAATATGTGTTCAATAATGAGACCCCAAGAAAGAAAGAGAGAATGAGAGAAATGATAAGCTTGATCACGCCAAAAGAAGGGGCAAAAAGATTGACTTTGAATATGGCTGTGAAGTTTAGATATTAATCTTGCAAATATTTCCTTTTTAAAAACATAAATCTTTATTTCTTATGATTATATTAAATATCATTATACTCTCAGAAGAGATTAGACAGAAAATATATTAGCCATTTTTAAGAGGGATTTTGTAGAAGCACAACCAGTTTGGTGTAGTGGTTAAAGCACCGGGCTAGAAAACGGGTGACTGTGAGTTCTAGTCCTGCCTTATGCATGAAGCTAACTGGATAACCTTGGACCAGTCATTTTCTCTCAGCCCTATGAAGCAGGCAACAACACAGAACTTCTGCAATCTTGCTAAGTAAACTGCAGGGACTTCTCCAGGCAATCGCTGGGAGTCAAGATTGAAAGCACATCTTTTTCCTGTGACAGTTCTTCACACGTTGGAAGACTGCTATTGCAGTGTGTCTCTCCGTAGGCTTCTTTTCTTTAGGATAAGTATACCCAGTTCTTTTAACCTTTCTGTATAGGAGTTAGTCTCGAAGGGCCTCATTGTCGTGAATGCTATTATCTGTCCTTTTTCTGGTTCACCTGCATCCTTTTTGTACTGTGTTTGGAGTTCGAGAGTCGGAAATAATATTCTAGGTGTGATCTGCCCAGGACAGCATTGAGTGGTGCTGTCATTTCTTGTGGTCTCCATACTGTTCATCTATTGATGCAGCCCAAGATTGCTTTGGCTCTGTTGGCAGCTGCACATACTACCAGTTCTTGCTTAGTTTTTTTGTCTATCAAGCGTACCAACCCCCTTCGCACAATATTACTGCTGAGCCAGTTGCTGTCTATTTTATATATGTGCATCAAAGGCCTTACTGAACTCTTAAGGGTGCTCCATCTGCAACATTCTTTTGGTCCACTGGTTTAATCATTTTGACCCTCTCTTCTCTCAAAAAAATAATTTCTGGCATGACCTATTTTTAACAAACTGACGCTGGCTTTATATTACTTGTTTCTAAGGGGTTGCAAACTGCTACATGATGGTCTTTTCTAGGATTTTTCCCAAATATTCACATTAAGCTGATTTTTCTATGTTTCCTGTGTGAACCTTTTTTTTCCCCTTTACAAAGATTGGACTAAGGTTAGCTCTTCTGGCACTTCCCTTTCCCCATTCTAGAAGTCCTCAAAGATAACAGTCAGTGGTTTTGAGATCCCATCCATCAATCCCTTTGGCCGTCCTGGCAGGCAAAGTTCAGAAAAAGTCATAATGATTTGATCCAGAAAAAGGCAAATGTAACTCTGCTCATGCAGCTTGGTTTTGCCAGACACTGGCATACCTTCACGTTGCAATATCTTCTGCTTCAACCAGACTGGGATGGAGTATGGGGTATCTACGGAAGAACAGGGATTCTGCACAGTTTGGAAGAATTCTGCTTGTATTTACATATATTAGCTTTGGTTCCAAGTCATTGCATTCTTAGCGTATAATCATATGCATGCTTATCTAGGAGAGTGATGAATCTTCTTTTTAAGTAGACATGTATATGAATTTTCTCTTATTGTACTGTCAAAGAGTAGTGGATGAAAAGACTACCGTAGTTATAGGACACAATATCCAACCTATTTTGCAATAAAAACAATATTTGCTAGTATTCCAACTAAAAAAAAAGGTCACAGGTCTTTCCTAGATCTATCTCTAGAGAACTGAGGAAAAACAAAAATACATGCTAGAGTACTCTTTTCAAAAAAATTACAGAATTGTATTATTCTGCAATATTTGCAAAATCAGCATAGAACCCTTGGTTCCTCTGATTAAATGAATAGGCATATTAGTTATGAAATGAGTCACATGCTAGAGAAGATATATTTATTTCACTCTTGAAACTTGCCAGCACTGGTATAAAGGATAGTTTTGCCCAAATGGAGCAAATAGATGTGCTTGTTAGTAATGCATGTAATATAGCATGGGAATTAAAGCCTATTTCCATAATTGGTTTATAGCATTGGGATTTTAATTTGGGAAGTTTCATGGAGATCTAAAAAATGAAACAAATGATTTGATAAGAAATAAAAATAATATAAAGGCTAATGATAAACTGGATAGAATTTTTTTTTTAAAAAAAATAACCATAGCTCTTAAATGCAAATTCAATGAAAAAGGACACAATTTTTTTAGGGAGCATTTTCACACTGTTCTTCCAAAAATATTTAAAATTGGTTATCTGATCACATCATGGCTCAATAAAGCCAAAGTGACAAAGAATCCAGTTAACAATCGGTATGGAGAATGGAAAAAAGATTGCAAAATGGAGATGATGGGAAAAATAAAGGGCGGATATGAGATTTCTATCCTATAGTCAGTAAATCAGTTCACAGAGCACGTGGCACTGTTGAAATGAAGTAGAAATTTGGCTATTAGAAAGTACTGGGAAGGAAGGAATAGATCTTCTCAGGATCACGGATTGGGGCAGCTGCAGTACCACATTCTTCGTTTCGTTGCAGCACTGATCGGGCGTTACCAGGTCTTTGATTCCTCTGCCTATCCTCCCCTCCCTGTGTTGACAGAGCTTGGTTGAAGATTGGATTGCAAAAGTGACAGAATACTGGGAAGCAAACCAACTTTACGAGAGAAACAGTTTTATTAAAGAGAGAGAGAGAGAGACACTGAATCATAATAACAAGGTGCACCAGTGAGGGGGTTAAAAAAAACCGTTTCCCATCTGAGCTAAAACATTCCCTGGAGGGGAAAGAAAACAACTCTCTGACAGTCCTGTTAAAAGTTTTGCAAGTGAACCTGTGGACCACACCTCACAAGTCTTTCCTAAAGATTATCGGCTGCTGTAATATGGCAGCTAATTAAGGACTTGTGTGAGTCAAATGATAAAAACGGCAAAATACATGAAACTAAGGTGCCCAATTAAATTAACCATTTCTTTGTAACCTTTCTCTTCTGCTTTATCGCATAAAGAAACTTTCTTGCTTGCCATAGTCAAAATATTACTAATTGGCAGCTGGTTTTGTTGCAGGCTGAGCACCTTCCAAATAAATGTATAAATCTGAGAAACCTTTATTAATTCAAACATTACTAATAGTTGTCAAAATGGTGCTCTGAAAAAGTTGTGATACTAATAGGGAGGTTGCATTTGTGTGCCACTTTTAAAGAATTGATGTGTTTAGTCAAACATGTCAACCATTTTAAATAGGAGCCTCCCTATTGGTTTGTATTCATTGCTTCTCTATGTGCTTTGTGAGGGCCTTATCGATATCTACTCACAAGTTCCATTCCCATGTGTAGAAAGACAGAACATGATTTAAAAGAGAAGCTGCTTTCTCTAAAAAAAGATGATGTCTATTAGATTAAACAAGTCCTTTTGGTGACTTCTTTTTTTACACTGAAAAAAGGACTCCATGTTTATAATTATTGTATGTATTTAATTTTCTTTTGTCTTCTATTTGTGGTAATAAAAACAATTGGATTGCCAAGGAGTATTTCCCACTGGGCAACAGGCAAATGTGTGTGTGTGTGTATGTGTGTGTGTGTGTGTGTGTGTGTGTAGGCCTGCGCGTGTGTAAGGTATGAATTTTATAGCTGTTATTTAAAGTTGGAGCAAATATTTTATTGTTTAGGTCCTCAGTGTGGTGCCAAAGTACTTGCAAGATTTTCTATCCCACCCAATTTTTTACATTTTTAAAAACATTCTTTGATTTTCAAAAAAAAAATAAAAAAATTGAAAGCTGGCACGCTTCAAAGCAAAATATCAGCCTCCAGACTCATAGTTAGTTTTCAAAAATACTTTTGAGCTGCAGATAGGCTCCATCTATTTACCTATACTGGAAAATAAAAATAATGGATGGCAGCAGCTTAGGGCCGGTTTAGAAAACGGAAGAAAAGTGTGAGAAGAGATGATAGTGGTGCAGATGAACGTGGCCGAACATTCAGATCAGTGCTGGTGTTATAACTGGCAATCTTCTCTGTGGTAGCCATTTTGCAAAGCTACCGAAAGCAGCCATTCTGCAAGAGCATCCACAACATGTTTTCAAATTTTCATATGTGTGCTCTAGCTTGGACAAAATTGGAATCCTTCCTATTTCTTAAGACAGTGCTTTATTTCTATTACAATTAACAGATTGATGAGAAAAGAATAGTGGTGCTAACAACATGTAACTCATTGCTGGAGTTAATATTCATTAACTTTAATAACAGATATTTTGCAAATAGACTACAAAAATAATTCAGATACTGGTCTAGTTTACAGTAGTCAGGTTTTTTTTGTCAGTATTTGCAATAGATTCTAATAATAAGACGACTATGTGGAATGCCCTGATAATAAGAGCTTTCTTCAGTAGATGGTTATTGAAAATGTCAGTTCAATATACCATGCTGTGAGAAAAAGACAAAATCAGCAAGAGAGAATAGAGAATGCCAGTTTTCAAACATACAGGGATTTTCAGTAGCTTTGAGAACTAATTCAAAGTGCTGGTGTTAATAATTAAAAACCTAAACCGTCAGGAACTGGGATATTTTTACAGCTTCCTTCTTCCAATACTATAGGATGCTTTTTGTAATTTAAGACTTTTCCGTAAGATCTGCTCCTGATCACAGAAATGTTGAGAGTATATCTGGAAAAAGCAGGCTAAAAACAGCATTATACTCTGCTGAGACCTCTTCCATTTGTTTGCTAGATTGTGCATGCTAGAGAAATACTTTTCTTTTTTCTTTTAGCTATTTTTGTTCCCTGTGTTTGATGAGAATTTTTTAAAATTTTCCTTTAAGTTGTATTGTTGTTTACTACTCCTTAAAGAGTTAAACTGTTATTGTGCGCTACTGCCTACTGTGTTTTTGAATCACCTGGCAGAATATACATGTTTTAGTAAAAAGCATAATCTGGTAGAACATGAGTATTATCCTCTGACTGAAGATAAATCCTGGACTAAATCCATCAGTACGCTGACGATACTCAGCTGTATATCTCCACCCCAGACCACCCCAACGTTGCCCTTGACGTGATGGCCCGTTGCCTGGAGGCCGTACGGGTCTGGATGGGGAGGAACAGACTCAGGCTCAACCCTTCCAAGACCGAGTGGCTGTGGTTGCCAGCGCCTCGGCATAGTCAGCTGACACCATCGCTGACTATAGGGGGCGAAACTTTGGCCCCCTCGGAGAGGG
>NW_015386217.1:399997-432897 GCF_001527695.2 Protobothrops mucrosquamatus | reverse complement strand
CTGGCCTAGGGAGGATTTTTAAATTGGGTTTCTTAGAAATTTTAATTACCACAACACTAAAATATTGGTTTTAATTTGGTTTTATTCGGTGGGGTGTGTGGGTTTGTCTTTGTTTTTTAAAAAATGTTGTGAGCCGCCCTGAGTCCTTCGGGAGAAGGGCGGGATACAAATTGAATAAAATGAAATGAAATGAAATGAAGAGCCAAACTGGACAATAAATGCCTGCACTTCCTCCTCCTCCTCCTCCTCCTCCTCAGGATTTTCCATGTAATGAATAGTTTCTCGACTTTCTGTGGAAAAAAACCAAATTTATGTTCACATTATATTTTGTAATCATATTAGTGCATTTAATATAACTTTTGGGTGAACAAACAGTGTACTCTTGCTTGCTGACTGATCTGTCTGGCTCCTCTTGCAATGGGTTTTGAACTTGATTGTGGCTTGTTAGAAGAGAAGGGAGTCAGAGTTCCTGGTTTACACACAATACATTGCAGATCCCACACTTCTATTTTATTTTGTTTAGCAATACTGCTAGCAGTAGGAGCCAAATCAAATTTTAAATTAATATAATATCCAAGTGTGTTCATTGTTCATTTGGCTTTAAGAGTCAGGTTTATTTAGGTTATCTATTGGATGTTGGCAAGACTGACATAAAAATTAGAGACATTTTGATTCATAATTCAAACTCTTAAGCACCATACTTTATAAGCTTCAGTGTTAGAATACCTATATCCAGTGTGATTAATTGCCATTTGGTGAGTGCACGCTTACTTAAAGGGCTGGTAGCCTTCATCATCTCCTCTTTGTGAATTTTCCTTAATCTTGGTTTGATGGATCTCTGGTTAGATACAATTATCCAGTTAACATGTGTCGGGACAGATTTGCTTCCACAAGCTTCATGAGCAAGGAATTACAACCTTTAAGGTATTCAAGGATTTTTGTTTTAAGAACTAACGTGTTTGCAAATAGTTTGATAATCTAAAACTTAACGATGTCACTAATACAAAAAACCTGTAGAAGACATGTACATATACAAAAAAAAAATATGTATGCAGAATGGGAGAAACCTGCACATTTTAAATAAACAGAATTGGTGGCCTGTTCAGTTGGTTGAATTCTTAGGCATATAGTTAGAATTAGAATTAGAATTACAGAGTTGGAAGGGACCTTGTAGGTCATCTAGCCCAATCCTCCACCCAAGCAGGAGACCCTACACCATTTCTGATAGATGGCAGTCTAGTCTCTTCTTGAAAGCTTCTAGTGATGAAGCTCCCACAACATCTGTAGGCAATTTGTTCCATTGGTTGATTGTTCTCACTGTCAGAAATTTTCTCCTTATTTCCAGGTTAAATCTCTCCTTGATCAGTTTCCATCCATTATTCCTTGTCTGGCCTTCAGGTGCTTTGGAAAATAGGTTGATCCCCTCTTCTCTGTGACAGCCCCTCAGATATTGAAACACTGCTATCATGTCTCCCCTGGCCCTTCTCTTCACTAGACTAGCCATTCTTCATATGTTTTAGCCTTCAGTCCCCCTAATCATCTTGGTTGCTCTTCTCTGCACTTTTTCTAGAGTCTCAACATCTTTTTTTTTAGTGTGGAGACCAAAACTGGTTGCAATATTCTAGGTATGGTCTTACAAAGGCTTTATAGAGTGGTATTAGCACCTCACGTGATCTTGATTGAATCCCTCTGTTAATGCAACTTAGGATTGCATTGGCTTTTTTGGCTGCCACTGCACACTGTTGGCTCATATTTAATTGATTGTCCACTAAGACTCCAAAATCCCTCTCACAGTTATTGCTACATACTACATGGCAGCCATGTTTACTAATGGAATTGGCAGTGTTTCCCACAGTAAAAATGTAAGCTACAAATGACTTATAAACCTGCTTAACAAACTAATGCAGATTGTCAATCAATCTGGTTTGATACATATTACCATGACAGCACTGCCTGAGTGCCAGAAAAAAAAAATCATGCATCTCTGCTATTGGAGGTTCTTTCACTGAGCATGCGAGGATCTAAATTTGAAAACTTCAGCATGTAAAATATGCAGCAGTGGGAATAGTGATCTGATTTCGACCTTTTGGCAGAAGTTTGCAGATGTTTCATGATCCATTTCTGTCATTCACAGTTTGTGAGTTGCTGCAAAAAAAGATAACAGTGGGAATTCCTGGGAAACAAGGTGTTGTGTTAAACATTTCAGTTTATCCAAAGGTTTAACTAGGTGCAGTACTACATAAGGTATTGACAGGAAAGTGTTTCAGTTGTTTGGTGGTCTTCTGATCCTCCAAATAGGTTTCTGTTGCAAAAAGCTCTATTGAACCATTATAATGTCTCTTGTATTGACTGCCTCACAGCATTTCCTCATCAATTACATTCTTCTGTATCTATTTTAATTGCTACTCAGACTATAAGTTCTGCTAACTTTTCCTTCTACAATATATAATTGTTGGTCCTAAATAGGTAGGTAAACTAGAAGATAAATTGAATATTACCATTATAATATGCCCTCTACAATTTATATTAATCTTTAAACTTTATTTCAGCCAATACCTGAACTTATCATACCTGTCATAGGTAGTTCAGTGCCATTTGAATCGCCTTCCTGCGTAGATTCTAAATTAGACTTCATATTTATATCCAACCATTCTAGTTTTTTTGTGTGTTTGTGTGTGCATAAGACATTTTTCTTTGGCAGTAATAACTACCTTGGCTTGCATTTGTAGATGTGCTTATGCAGTATTTTGCTAGGAGAACAATGGATTGGAAGAGTTCTTTGAAAAACTGGGTTGTATAAAAAGACTTTTCACTGTTAAGAGGGCATAACAGAATGTATACACTCATACATATAATAGATATGCATGCTTTTATGTCAAAAAGTTTCTCCTGACGTTCAGCTGGAATCCATGATTATGTTCTGCATTCTGGAGTTAATGGAGAACAGAAATTTGAAGAGTGCTGTCATCTCCTCCATCAGTATTTTTTTCCTCAATGCTAACCATTCCCAGTTCCTTTAATTTCTCTACATAGAAGTTCATTTCTAGTACCCTGATTATTATGTTTGTTGCTTTTCTCTGAACATTTTAAAGTGAAATCCTCAAAATGTATTTTGCTAGGATCATTTTTGTCCCAGCATTATATTTTTTCTTGTAAGATTTTAGAATCTGGGTATATCTACGTTTTGTTTGATGAAAAGTATTTTTACTGTAATCTGTACAGTGGCACTTTTTGTAATTAACCAAAAACTCAGAGAGGGAAATGTTTCAGTAAATAAGACAGATATTCAGATATCAAAAACATCTTGTGAACTTTCATGAACTTCCTCTGAATAGTACATCAGAATATTTGAACCCACCAAATAACCGAAACTTAAATCTATACTTCAACTGGAGAAGCTTGAAATTTATGGAATATTTCTGATAGGAATAGCATGTTCACCCTAATCCTAGACATGTTTTGAAACATTGCTTCTAACATCATATAGATGATGGAGATGTGGGCAGTATAGATTTACTGTATCAGTAAAGAAAAAAAATGAATGTGAATAAATAATATTTTGAAGTTGTACTTTTTTGACCAACCTGGATTCAGGAAGTTTGGGAATCTGTAGCAGCAAAACTTCCTGCAACAGTCTCAGATTTTTGGGTGTGGTTACTGTCACAATGTTTTTATGGCACACACATGCCAGAATAGTCTGTGGCATTTTAACAACACTGTTGTGGGCCTCAGTAGGAATTGCAGCTATGTTGACCAGCCTGTTAGTGCACCAAGCAAGGACAGTTGTACTGTATATTTTGTTACACAGCTATAGGCCACAAACAGGATTTTATGGCTTTTTAGGTAGAGAACGCTATGAAGACACTTGAGCTTCTCTGAGCACACACAAAGTGGCTTTTGTAGCTATGTTTTTATTTAAGAGTTACAGAACCATTCTGGGCCTTTCTGCATCTGTAAACAATGAAATGCTTGACGTGAAGCAGAAATAATTGTCAAGACCCATTTTCCAAAAGGTCTGTGCTGAGATTTAAACTTCTATCAGCTAAACATTTGACAGTTCTCCCTACTTCCACTTCTCCGAACAAGCTGTTACTTTTCTTTCATCAGGCCTTGACTCTTTCTGAAGGGCATTCTAATTTGTGTAAAGACTGTAAGAGGTGAAAGAAAGAGAGAACTGATGCCAGGTTTAATAATGTGAGGGACAATAAATATCTTTGAGCTGGGCACGTTAAAAAGAAAGTCAGCAGATGTTTGAGAATATTTTTTTCTCTCTCTTTCTCCTCCTCTCAGAGTTAACGCAAGTGATTCTTAAATAGTGATTTGGGATTTTTTTTTTAATAGCTCGATACTCTATTAAGGACATTATGATACATGAGACTATCTTGGTCCTTGAGAATTCTGGAAATTACTTAAAAAAAAACCTGTTTGAGGATTTCATAAATTGAAGAGAACTCATTGTTGCTTTCAGCGTGATATGTGAATTGATGCTTGGAGGGATTTAACCAGACTGTCAGATGGTTTTTTGTCTCTGATTAATATCATTAGGTTGTGGCTGTTAGTAAGCATTGCAAGCTAGAATAGGGGTGAGAAACGTAAGATTTAAGGCTGTATGTGGCCCTTAATTCTTTTGACCTCACCCTCCCCAGGCATTTCAGACTTTAGTTATCAAAAATCAGCCGTGTTGTTTCCTGCCATGCTGTGAAACCCAAGAACAGTGGGAGCATTAAAGTAAGCTTAACATAGTTAGCAGTTAAAACCTGAACACTTTCCACAAGCCCCTTTCCCCATTTTAGCTCCATTTGGCTTTGGTCACATGCATAAGTAAGATTTCTGTGATTACTTTGTATCATTGCCCCAGTTACTTTCTCCCAAACCTTCAGTGCAATTGCTAAATTTAAAAAAAAAACAACTTTCCCACCTCTCATCTCAAGCATTGATACTATTTTTACACAGGCAAAGAAGCTAAAGAACAGTCAGGTACTGTAGAAGGAGTCCCAGTGTTGTCCATAGAAAGCAGTCCATTGTAATGTTTGTTTTCTAGTCTACAGAGCATTTTAGTTATTTAGCCCAATGGCTAACATTCTTTAAAACCAGCTTGCTAGAGGGTGAGATAAATGTGTTAATGTTTCACAGACATTAACATTCCTAACTCTGGATTCATGGTAATCGCATGGTCAGTTGCTTCCCTTGTAAGTCTTAATTGAAGATATTGGCTCACTGAAAACAAAATATGATTGTTGGGAAACTGATAGACTGATCAAAATCCAAGGTTGCAGCCTCTTAGAAATATGAGATATGCTAATAAAGTGGCAATCCACTGGATGCTCTGGTTCAGCGAGCACAAAGCAGCTAAAGGTAGCATTTTTAAAATTAGATCTCTTTGTTAGCTGTTCTGATGTGTTTGAGATTAAAATATATATATTTTATGTGGTCTGCACTGCACTAATGCTTGAGAACCACTGAGGCTATATGGAGGTGAAAATAGCATATCTTTCTATCTATATTTAATTTTTATTTAACAATGTTTGAAAGGCTGTTTTTCTTCTCATTTGACATGCAGCAAGGACATATGGGAGAAGGCGAGGTAACAACATTCCTCTTTAATTTTCTGATGTTTAAAATGTCTTATGGCATCACTAATGCACCAGTTGTTTCTGAAAGAAAAAGCAGAAGAAGTTTTTAAAGGGGCCGGGTGGATGGGGCAGGGGCAGGCTTCTCCAATGTGCATGCTGTGGTAACTTTGCTTACTGAAAGTAGCATTATCCCAGAACAAGATGGTCAAGGCAGAATTAACATAATATATTAAATGCAGAGCGAGTGGGGTATCCAACGGTATTTTTAGCCAGAACTTCCCAAATTAAAATATACATAAATGATAGCTTCAGCTGGGTGCTGGTGGGAGAAGAGGGTTTCTTACCTAGAGAAGCACCTAAATGACTTGAATTCCCAGGTCTCTCCCCCAGGCAACATTAATTGTCATCACAATTTATTGTGGCTGTTAGCGCAGGCATTCTTCCAATCATTTTTATACTTAGGTAACATTTTGCATGCCCCTCAAGATGTTGAGTACTGTGATATAGGTAGTGTCGCACTGCCTTTTTCTTATCTAACTTCTGTGATCAAGCTGAAATTCTCTGCATCTGAGCAATGTCTTTGTTTTTGAGAGTTCTTCAACAGCACGGAACCGGCTTGCAGGCACTAGCAGGACCACAATATACAGTTTGGGGAGATTTTTACCTATGTCATTTGTGAAAATGAAGCCTGGCCATTAAGTCACATAGGTGCTTTTTAAAAATCTGTGGGATGAGAACCATGGTGCTACAACTTGCATCTTTGAGCCACACATGCTGACTTAACGATCATCGACAGATGCCACTTTGTTAGCTTTCTCGGTGCTGCCTGGACTGAGACGTTGATCTGGAAATCACTGTATTTATTTATTTATTTATTTATTTATTTATTTATTTATTTATTTACTTATTTATTATTTAAATTTATATACCGCCCTATCTCCCTTACGGGATTCAGGGCAGTGAATAGGCAATAGTAAGAAATCTCTCCCCCAAAAGGGTCAGCGGTTGGAGAATTAATGCTAAAAAGGGGCTCTGCAGCACTATGGAATTCAAATTATTTGAGAGGATTCAGTTTTTTCAGAAGAATGCAGATCATGAAAATTGATTGGCATAGTGCTGTTTTTTTCTAAATAGAGCTTGTTTGTTTGTTTTTTTCAGTTTTGATAGGTTATGGCAAACTGGTAAACTGTTACGACTTCATTAGTGATCAAAATGTTGTCCCTGTGTGCATGTCTATGGTTTCTATGCCTCAACCCCTTTCCTGAAGCCAGTGTCAGAGCTATTTTATCAAAGGCATTAAGAGATGGGGAGGGGAGACGGAGACTTTTACTTCTCTGCCCTTTAACTAAGGACAGTGGCTCCAGGATTGGTTCCCTGGAACTGCCACTTTCCCTGCACTGCACTTGTTCAATGCTCTTGGTGTGCATGCACACTGGCATTTGGATGATGGAAATGTCACAATTCCATTTGGTGCATCTGGATTTCACTATTGACCGGTGGTGTATGTTTAGCATTTTATAATACATATAAAAGGAATGACGTCTATAGCTTTTATATTGCTATAATTTCAACAGACATGACGTATACCGTATACTAAACAACATGGCATTCTTTGGGGAGGTATAAAATGCAGGGATGTGTGTTAATATATGTCTTTTTCACATAAATGTTAATCCTATATGAACTAGAAAACTAGCGAGAAACACAAGACCAGTTGTAATGGAATCACATTTATTCTAAGGTATGTTGTGGGAACAATACTTAACACTAACTACAGTAGCAAAAATGAATAGCAAAAATAATAGTGTAATGTTCCTAGATGAGGCACTAACTAGTCTAGTATAATCTGTCAAGAAAAAAATTCATTAAGATCCGGCTCTCCTGAGGTGATTTTGAGTGGTGGTTTCACATGATTCTAACTAGAACTACACCGTCTTCAGTCTTACAAGCCCTATTTTTAGTTTTGGCATGTTATAAAATGAGAAGTTACTGGCTCACTTTTGAATCAGCGTGAATTCTTAATCTTCAACCTTTTTTTTAAACCACCAGAGTTGCATTGGTGAGCGTGCTCTGGTAATTGTAAAAACAAGCTTCAAGAAGAAAAAAGTCCTCCTGTTCTTCTGTTTTTTTAAAACCCACACAGTATTCTGATCACATTTAATAAGCTCCTAAAAAAAGGACAATTTTAATAGACTTGGGTAAATAATTTACCTGCGTGTACTTGTGGACCAGGGACTATTAACTGATTTACAATTCTGCTTTCTTTACCATTGAAACATATATTACATTTCTTTCCTAGCTATTTTCTGCAGAATTTAGAGTATACATGAAAGAAATAAATAGTGACCAATCTGAGGACATTGACCAGATTTCATGGCCAAGAGGGATGGAACTTGGTTCTGCTCAGCACTAATAATCCTTTAATTGCTCTACTGCACTGATTGCCCAGTTTTATTAGACCCACCATACTTATTGTTTCTGAGAATATAAGTATGGTGACACTATTAGTATGCCACCTCAGTGAGACTAGAGGTAAAATGATTGGAGGATGCTGTCTTTCTCCTCCATTTTTCTCTGGCTTTTTATTACTGTTTTTGTCAATAAAGACAAAGAGCTGTGAGATCTAAATGTAAGATAGATGTAGAATATTTTACTTGAACTGTATGATCGTATGGATGTGACTAAAATCTTGTACTTGCAATGTCCCGAGATCATTTTTATAACACTGTAAATTGTCACTGGGAGTGATCAATAATAGCGTGGTGTAGAATATTTCTGAAGCATATACTTGGGAAAAAAATAGTCTCTGTGTATGGAATAGAACTAGTGACATTTGTCTATGACGTGCACCATTTAATGATGCTAAGATTCAGCTTTTCTGTACAAAGTCATTCAGATAATATTGCATATCTGTTTAATTAATCATGAGTCTTTGTGACAGGAGAAAGAATAATAAAATAGGCAGCTATTATTCTGCTGGTCTGTTTTGAGACATACATCTATGTATATTATACATACATACACACACACACACACACACACACACATATATATATATATATATATATTGTTTTTTCAACTATAGGTCAGTCCTCCCTGTTCCCAATGGAAGATGGGTTTCTGGATGATGGACGTGGGGATCAGACTCTCCATAGTGGCTTAGGATCACCACACTGCTTCTCTCATCAGAATGGCGAGCGAGTTGAACGGTACTCTCGCAAGGTGTTTGTGGGTGGTCTGCCACCCGATATTGATGAAGGTATATTTGGATATTAGTATTGCCAAAAATACATACCATGACCAAGTGCAGCCTTATGGAAAAGAGGATAATTATGTCAGATTGTAGCATTTTCAAGCAGTGTAAATTGTGTAAACCTATGAGCTGCCAAATATCCAAGCTTTTAGGTTATGAACTGCAATGATAAGGCGATGTGGGTTGCAGAGTTTATGAGATACGTTTTATACATTTGCTTCATTTAGTTAGATATTATGACATCATAAAACTCTTTATGAAGGTCTTTTATTTTGAAGATGATTATAATAGGCACACATTTTAGTCAGTATCTGATTTAAAACACAGTGTAGTGTTTCATCTATTTAAGGGAACAATATATAATGCATTATTTCTTTGCTATCATCATATATTTCACCAGAGGGATGAATTACTGCTGAAAAAAATCCCATTTAAGCATAAGGAACATGCTGGGCATATGAACATTAACTGTAACTGATGGCAATATTTGCCTTGATTTAAAAGTCTACTAAACAAAGGGAATCTCCTTATTTTAATTTTTTAGGCTAATTAGAATAACAGACTGTTTCAAAAGAAAAAAGAAATGTAAAGAAATTCTTTAGGGATGTCTAGCTCTATTTTTTTTAATTCTGTAATTCTGGGTAATAACTGTATAAATTTAAGCTGTGTGCATAAAAATATCTATGACATTTCCTTTTCCCCAGGATAAATATTTCTGTTACTTTCATGACGATAAAAACATCAGATTATGAAGAAATAAACTCTGACACAAGCATATGAAAACCCCACAAAAATATATTGAGAAGAATTGAAATAAAATAGAAAATGCATATGGGGAGGGCAGATCAAATAATTGTTCAGGTTCTGTGTTGTGTGTAAATAACACTTCAGTCTGTTCCCGAAATAGCTTTAGATTCCCCAGCTTATTTTAAAATTAAACCGAGTGAAACAATTCCGTGGTGCCCTTTAAAAAGAATTGTGCACGTGGGTAATATTAACCACTGTGCAGATCACCTGAGCTGAATTTAGAAATTGAAGAAAGGCTTTGAAGCATTTGCTTTCTGCTAATGAGATCTGCATTCTTGTCTCTGCAGCAGTTACATAACCACTTGCTGCAAGTGCTGCTGAAGATAGACTGAGGTCAAGCTCAGATGATGTGCACAGATACTGCCTAAGCCTATGACGTAAGCAGTAGGCGTGACTAGGCTGTGCTACATTCTTTTCCCTTTCTCCCCACCTTTTGCAAGTCCGTGCTGAGCAACTTGCTCTTGATGCAAGCTCTGCATGCTAGGTGTGGGAGAATGCCTGGAGCTATGCAGTAAAAAACTGCTCAAATCCAGTCATTTAATTACAGTACTTTAAGTGGGCTGCTGCAAATCTTTATTCGTAACCTTAAAGCCGAAGCTTTGATATTTAAACGGTTTGCTTTTTTTTATTATTAAATATATACTTGGACTCACAAATGTTTTCCTTTTGAAAATATCTGCTTTCTCCACGTATTTGGGTTGCTTAGTATTACCCAAGTATTACTATCAAATTGCTTAAATTGCTTTATTTGGAACCCTTCCCCTTGAAAAAAAAAAGTGAAGATTTGTTTTTCTCTTTGTTTGGTCCACTAACTTGCAGATGAGATCACAGCCAGCTTTCGTCGTTTTGGCCCGTTGATTGTAGATTGGCCTCATAAAGCTGAAAGCAAATCATACTTTCCTCCTAAAGGTAACTTTTGTTATTTCATGTATCCTGTCCTTCCCTAAAATTATTCCAAACAAGTAACAGTTTCTATAAAAGCTATGTTAGTTGAAATATGGTATTATCCCTCCTCATGAAAAGATTTTTTTAGTGCTAGGAAATTTTCTTAATAGGAAAAGCAGTGGGCTTTTCATTGGACCTGCCATTAGATGCTTTAATTCTGGATTCCTGCACGGAGCATAGAACTGAATGTGATAGTCTGAACCTTGCAATTTTATGATTCATGGAGTGAAATTTATCATTTGAGATTTTAACATGGATGTCTCTTTAACACGTTTGCTATTATATACCTGAGTTTTCACCATCACAAAAGCATATTTCAATATTACTGCTAATCATAAAGTAATATGAAGTGTTCATTTGTCCACCTTCTTCTTATTTAAAATGTTTTGTCGTTACTGTTTTGATTTCATTTTACTTCTGATCTTCCAGTTGGCACTTCTTATCCACTTTTTACTTACTTTTTTAGTTTGAACGTATCTACTATTCAACATGCTTCCCTTCCTGTTTTTCTTTCTTTCAGTAATTTCTTTAGTTTCTTTAATCCCCCTTCTATTTCTTCTCTATAGAGTAAAGCGGTGACATTCAGATTAAATTTCAATATAAGGAAGATGAAGCTTTGTAATTTATTTTTTATCTCTTTAATAATAGCATTTTGGTTAGACTATAGCTAGTCTTGCTATTTTGGAAAATGACCCCCCCCCTTTTTTTTTTTTAAGTATGCAACCATGATTTTCCTTTTTTCATGGTTATCATATCTAAGTACATACAAAATAGAAAATTTCAATACGTCATATATAGTACCTAGCGAACAAATCATATTTGTTTCTTCTCTATCTAGGATATGCCTTTTTGTTGTTCCAAGATGAAAGCTCTGTACAGGCCTTGATTGATGCATGTATTGAAGAGGACGGAAAACTCTACCTGTGTGTTTCCAGCCCCACGATTAAAGATAAACCAGTATGTGGCTTGGCTATATATGAAGTTTACAAAAGGAACTACAAATTATGTGTTTAAGTATTGTTCATATACTAGAGAAGCATGTATGTCCATAGTTTTTCATTCAGGAGACACAGGATTTGTTTTTCCTTTCTCCTTGAACTATTGAGGCACTACACAAGTAATGGCTAATTGTTGCTTATTAAACTACAAGTTCAGGGTCCTAATTCCTCCCTGCACTATAATTTACTATTGGGTATCAAGATAAGGGCCTGCCCTCTCTCTCTCTCAATGTGGATTATTTTTGAAGTTCTTCCATGTACATTTGGTCCTCACTTTTATGCACAAGCCGAAATCTGGACAAATGAAAGGGAGAAGCATAAAGGGAAGAGGTTTGGGAGAATTCTTTTTGGGAGGGAGTGTGAATTCTGTCTATAGAAGTTAATTGATTGGGAGGGAGAGTTGATTTTGTCTCTAGTGGGACCATGATAAACTAAAGATATAGCTTCTATTATAGTTGCTATTGAGGCTTTGTAGAACACTTACATGCTTATTTTGATGGTCAAACGGGTGTGGGAAGTCTCCAGCCTTCAGACTAAATACTAGGGCTCTGCAGCTCTTTGAATCTGAAGGAAAAATGATGCAATAGAAACATGACCAGCTCCTTAAAGCAATTCCTCTTCTCCTCAATTCCTTTCAGTACCTTCATGGTTATTTAATAAGGCTCTGGGATTCATTCGAAGGGAAGCTTTGTGAAGCAACTGAAGTCCCCTCTGAATGTCTTGATTGTAATGTTGAGGTGTTTTCTCTTCTTGAAAGCTGACAAAGCCTCTTTGAGGATTTCCTGTCATTTGACCAAGCATGTGCACGTACAGATGACACTTCCGTTAATGGGTTAGCTGAAGCAAATGGATAAACAATGGCAGAGGAATGTGGAATCACTCTGTTCTCTATATTACCGGGATGTGACTGTATTGCTATCACTGTCTAGGTCTCGCTTAGGCATGAAAACCAGCTGGGTGACTTTAGGCCAATCACTCTCACCCAACCCACATCACAGGGTTGATTTTGCAGGGAAAATAGGTGGAGTATTAGGTAGGTCCATTGCCTTGAATTGATATACATGCTCGGACACAAAATAATAATGAGTTAGCACTATGAAAAAAATCCATTCTGACTCTTAGAACTTTATATAAAGTCTTGTTTTCTACTTGCAGGTTCAGATCCGACCTTGGAATCTTAGTGATAGTGATTTTGTGATGGATGGCTCACAACCTCTGGATCCACGGAAAACCATTTTTGTAGGCGGAGTTCCACGACCCTTACGAGCAGGTATGGTGGATAAGTGGCTTGTTGACTTTGTCCAAGCTACCTTGTTGTTGAGAGTTTCTGATATGGAAAAATCCATATTAACTTTTGTTTACATTCTTTTCAGATAGAAGAGCAGAAATTTAGATAGACGAGTAGAAATGTCACTGCCCAGAACCTAAGGAAAAAGGGGGATTTATATGCATATTTGTTCTTATTATATTTTAGTGGAGCTTGCAATGATAATGGATCGACTGTATGGAGGAGTTTGCTATGCTGGAATTGATACTGACCCTGAACTGAAGTACCCAAAAGGAGCTGGGCGTGTTGCATTTTCCAATCAACAGAGTTATATAGCTGCTATCAGTGCCCGCTTTGTTCAGCTGCAACATGGAGAGATAGATAAACGGGTAAGTACTACAGCATATTCTATTTATTACACAGCATTCTTTTGTTGGCTTATGTCCATATAAGTGCCATTTCATGACAGGAACAACAACAACAACAAAAAGCTGTTTAAATGCAGTACTGCTCCCCTCCCAGTCATTCCAAATATCAAAGAATTGATTTTTTTTTACTGCCTTTTGACTCCTAAACCAGTTGTTCCCTTTAGAGCCATTTCCAGCAGCACAGAAAATAAGCCTGTGCTTTTAGTGTTATCCTTTTACATCTGCATGACTTGCTTACTATTAGCCTTTCTTTCACCCTGCCTGAATGCTTTGTAGTAGAACGGGCAGCTGCTTTATCAAAGCTAAAGGCATGCAGCTCCAGTATGTTTCTGCTGGATTTCTAAGTTTCCTGCACACATTCTGTTTTAATTCAGTATAATCTGTACAGCAACAATGCTCGATTACTTAAACATTCATCTCTGTTAACGTTCAGCATATTTTCACAGCCCAAGTCAGCAGCACTAAGAATATCTTTGCAACAGAAGTTCACTTCTCCTTTTATCACATTGACATATTCGCTGGAAAGAAGATTGGAAAGAAACATGTGTTGTTTTGACACTGTAAGACAGCATTCCCCAACCTTGTGCCCTTCAGATGTGCTGAATTTTTTAACTTCCAGAATTCCAAGCTAAAAGCTGTCTGGGAGTTGCAGTCAGGTTAGGGAAAGCTGGTGTAAGAAATTATGAACCATTTCAATTTTTGCTACACTCTTTTTCTCTTTTCTGGCAACTTGGCAACTACAGTAAATCGTTCTGACTCAGCAATTTAGAATGATGCCATTCCTTAGATAGAAAAAGTAAAACGAATATTGATTTGTGTGGCTTGTCCTCCAGTTCTGGAAGGAACGTAATGTTCTACTTCTGGATAGTAATATATAACTGATGCTAATGGAATCTAAAAAACTAAGCAAGAAAGTAAAACATTTCTGCCATAGCTTTTAGAAAGGTGAATTGATTCACAGGTAAATCTTGCTATTGCTATTGCTATTGTGGCAGTTTTGTTTGGTACATATATATGTAGAGAATTTTATAAATAGCAGTTCTCCTGTCCTTGTGTTTTAGATTTACCGTAGATTCAAATGTATCTTCTTGAAATTCAAAATTTATCTGTGGACATCCATATAACAGTTACAGATATTTTTCATGTATCGACATGCATACATACACAGTTGTTAAATTACATTTATAGCCAAAGCACTTCACCTGGTGGAATACATTTATTCACATTGTGTATAAATGGAATCAGGAGTTAATTAACTGGTTTATTTTTGCAGTTAAATTTTAACTATTTTATACAGAATATTTTTTGAAATTTATTTTAAATAGCAAATATATTTGGTTCAATTCTCCTACCTTCTAATGGTGGACATGGTAGGAGTAAGTTGCACTTTCCTATTTTTGTGATTTTTGTGATTCTGTGATCCACATTTCCCTCTGGAACTCTGATATCTTCACATATGGTAAATGTATGTTTTGTATAATGTCGAGGTTTTTGGACTTCCATACCTGGAATTCTCAGCAATAGCTATGATGGTTGGAGAATTCTGGGAATTAAATCTCCATATCTGGTCATTCCCAAAGTTACAAAACAATGCTAAGGTCCTTATCTAACTATTCGGCTTTTATCTTCTTCTTCTTTTTAATTCAAGGGGATCTATTTGTAGATCCTCCAGATTACGAAATTGTTTATATAGAAAATTCCTACTAATGAATTTAAAGTCAAGGAAAGGGGTAAAGATTTAATTTCACCAAAACATTCTAAATCTCTAATTTTCAGGTCTCATTGTACTTAGAATGATTCAACATGATCAAAATTGGCTTGAAATATTGTCAATTTAAGACAATTACTAGTTTAATCAGATTTACCTAGGGCAGTGTTTAACTACTGGGCATGAGCAGAACAAACTCATCTAATTTGAGAAAGGCCTTTAGCTGTTTTATGAGACAAACCCCTGCCTCAGTAGAAAGTATATATTGTGAAACCCAAAGCTAATTTGATAGACACCTTAAATAACAGGGAAGTGTCTTATGTAGATAGGTATGATGCCATCTTGTACAGGATGTGGTAATGGCCACAAGCTGGTATCGTTTTAAAAGAGCGTTAGGTAAATTCATAGAGAGGGTAGCTCTATGAAATATAACTCAGCAAAAGAAATGTAACTACCTGGGTTTTTGTTTTCTTGTGTTCTCCATATAAACTCAGAACATGAGGTATATTCCAGATTCCAATTTTACTCTTTTCACATTTGAGTGATAATGACTGGTATACGATTGTCCAATGAGTTGGACCCAGCTGAAAGTTGAAGCCAGCCTGTCAGGATCTTAGTCCAGTATTTACTACATCTTTTGATAGAGACCATACAACCGGGGAAAGCTATTGCTTTTCTGTTTTGCTTGTTCAGCCAGTCCTAGGAAAAATGATCCGGAGCTATTTCCATGTCCAGTCTGATCCAGCAAAGCTCTTTTTTACTGCACAGGAGAGTATTTGCTGAGGTATCTCAGTTGGATTGTACAGATATATGATGAGAATAAAACACCTGGACTACAGTTATGTCTAACGAGGCCAAACTTAAGAAATGTGTACATTTTCTCTCCTTCTTTCATCACAGGTGGAAGTTAAGCCATATGTCTTGGATGATCAGCTATGTGATGAATGTCAGGGGGCCCGTTGTGGTGGAAAGTTTGCTCCATTTTTCTGTGCTAATGTTACCTGTCTGCAGTATTACTGTGAATATTGCTGGGCTGCTATCCATTCACGCGCTGGCAGGGAATTCCACAAGCCCCTGGTGAAAGAGGGAGGAGATCGCCCAAGACATATTTCATTCCGCTGGAACTAAGTGATTACTGCAGTGTGTTCGTATGCAGGCCTCAAAATAAGTGCACTCTTCTGTTCTCCTGATTCCTTTGCCCTCCCTCCCTATTCCCTCTTACTCAAGATAGCATGTCCTGCTGTTGTAGTCTGTAACTTAAAATAGTGTAACAAAAGAATGGCCTATAATCATATAGGTATTTTGTAGAATCTTGTCATTAAACTTTATTGGGAACTCCTTTTCGTATGGATAACACAGTGCATGGAAGTCAGGTTCTCTCACCTTCCTGGTTCCCCAGAGGACACTGCTTTCATGCTATCTTTTCTTGAAGGAAGAAAGAACAATATTAAGAGAAATGAAACAATAGAGTATTTTGTTTTTTTTAATTAAATTATTGCTAATAACAAAATCAATAGACTACTTTTATTAAGTAACCATGAGATAGGAACACTATGAATCTTATCTGACACTTTGTCCAACCAACCCCGCCCTTTCCTTCTCCTTGCCCCCTTCCCTAGCCAAGCCTCTGGGAAGCCTCTTTTCTTGCCACCGATGATTTTATAGCAATGGAAACAGTTAGCTGTTAACTTAGTAACAGAAAAGAGCATGTTTAAAGCAACAAAAATGCATGAGCAAGGTTTAAAGCAGCATTAAGTTTCTTTTTTCTTTTTTGTTTGATGTAAGGGTTCTGAAGCTAAATCTTTAGCACAGTATTGTGTCTCACCGTGCCTCCAACTTCCCACCACATTCAAATTTGTACTAATTGAGTAGGCAGAGCTTAGATCTGTGTTCTTCATCCAAGCAATCACATTTTTAAAGTTCCCGAATGTAAATCCTGGGTCAGTTTATAACTGGGGGGTGGGTGGGGAGTGCACTTATTCTTTATTATTGTGATTGTTGTTGTTGTTTTGAAAGAAATTTCATTATCAGAATACAGCCCTACAAATCCTACCAAAGCTAAAGTAATGACAACTAGTGAACTGGCACGTCCTCTCCTGAAGAACAAATGTATAGATTTTATTTTTGATGGCTATATAGAACTCTATATCCTAATTTACTAATGTAAATCAGAGGCCAGCCTTTGCTCTCCATTTTGACGTGAAATACAAAAACCTAAAGATATACCTCAAGAGTACATTTTAATTCCCTCCCTATTCCCACCCCCCCCACCATACTATTAATCCTCTGTTCCAATACATATCACATTTTGTCTGCTTCTTGGGCTTACTCTGGGATGTGAAACCAGTTCTAACCTCCTAACAAAGCTGTAACCTAGCAATTTATAAGAGGGCAAAGTAAAGTTTGTTTCCAGGGATGTTTTGTACTGTTGGCTGAATGAACAGGCATGCATGTCTGCAAAGGATATGTTTGCCTTTCAACAGAGAGCAAGTGAGGAAAAGGAATCCTGATTTTTTTAAAAAAATATTGTTTGGAACTTAGCACAGAACATAAACCATTGCAGGACTCCAACTTGCTGAGTAATGCATGAAGTGTTATAAACATGTAAGTGGGGAACACAGCATATGTTAAAGCTAAGGCACAGGGTGGTGTTGATTAGACTGAAATACACTTGATGCTCTGTAAATCTTGAGAAAATCGAGAGGAGGGAATGTATTCATCTCTTAACCACAGTAAAGGGGTTGTAGCAGTGTGTAGAAAAAGCCAGTCGGAATCTGAACTGGCACGATTCCACCATAGACTCTTAAACCAAAGACTTGCTTAAACATAGCTACAGAGAAAAAGCATCCCTTTTGTAAGCTCTCTTCCTCCCCATCCCTCTCCTCCATTGCCAGTTACCTATCAGAGGCAGTTTGGTTTTCAGTACATGATACACATACCATGTTATTTTTCCAAAGGTCAAAATGGAGACATTTGCTGTCTACTTGTCAAGTAGAGAAAGGGGAGCTCCTTTTAATGAATCCCTGCAAATATTGACAACAGGAAATGCAAATGGAGAGTGCTCTTTTGTAGACTGTCAGGGACCTTTTTCTCTGAAGTACATAATGATAGTTGGAATATTCCTTTTAATTTTTTTTTTTAAAAAAATGCTTGTAGGTGGCTTGGGGTGTCTTATTGTGCCGATCCTATCCAGTGAACAGGTGAGATGGGTTACCATTACAAGAAATAACACTGTTTGAGAAGTAGCTTTGAATAATAATTTTTTCCCTTTGTACATGACCTGCTGAATTTCGGTACAGTGTTTTTGTAGCTAACTTATTTTGTCATGCACATAATGTATATTTGTTATGCACTACTTTTGTATATCTTGTTTTTCCAACAGTGAGCATTTTTAGGCACACTTTTCACTGACGGGATATCTCTTTATGCAATACCTCAATTTTTCATATTGCAAAGAGTAGCTTTTTGTACTTTTATTACTGAGAGATCTTCATATACTTCATTTTTTAATATAAATAATTTTAATAAATTTTATTTTCTTATATTCTGCTTTTTATACATTTCAGTGCTCTGCATACATTTTGAATTATGGATGTTGTGCACTGGCAATGCTATTTTAGAATTTGCAGAGAAAAAGAAAGCATGTTGCTTAAACATCTTTAGCCCAGCACCAGGTATTTGGTGTACATATAATTTAAGAAATACTTATATGTAAAGTTGAGACTTAAAAAAAAAAAGAAATTTTTAAAAAGCATGAAAGTGACAAATGAGAGAGTTTGTCTTTAGACTCTTGAAATTTAATGCATAAACATAGAGTAGAAGTTTAACAGTAACATCCCAAATTGTCTACTGCTTCTTAATAGATTTTTAAAAATAATACACAAATGCAGATGTTTTTTGGTGAATGTTTAGCCATTTTTAATCTTAACAAATTGATGTTAGGTGTTTGCAGAGATGTGTCTGCGCTTTTAAATCATATTTAAGGAAATAAACTCAAGCCTGCCCAATGGTGGGCATGTAATGTTAGTATGCATGACTAATATTAAAAAAAAAAATGTTATTCTACTAATATTCACTTGTGGTGATTGTGTGAAAAGCGTGTTTACAGATTATTTGGTTACACTTCAATTTACAGGGCATAAATGATTATCTCTATTACTCTGTACTCAAAATAGTGCTAATATAATATGTCCTTCAGATTACATGGAAGGTGGAGTTGCCATGTCACTCCAAGCATAACTAACGTGTAATTAGTTTAAAAATCCTAGGGTATCACTTTATTTTAAAGGGGTGTAAACAAGCATGTCATTTTCTTTCAGAAGCATGGCACTGGCCATGTATTTACAATGTAGTTACAGAGTAATTACATGGTTATTTTTGCAATGTAAAATAAAGTGTTTCTGATTTATTTTATATGTAAAAGAACCCCACTGCCCCGTGCTTTTTTGGTATATAGTATCTACTTCTCCATACACAGACCTCTGCAGAACGCAAATCTAAAACTTGCAGTGAATGACTTTAGTGTTTTATAAGGATGCTGTTGGAAAGACTTGATAATTCACCCCTTTTTGTTTCTTGAAGAGTTAAAGCCTTCTGTTTTAAAAGGTGATTTAAAACTTGAATGTGATGAATTGTGGCAAGTTAACTTCAAGTTATGTGCAATACTTATTTCAGACTTCTGGAAGATCTTTGCAGTGTAATTCTTTGTTTTTAATTGCAGACATTTAAAAATGTCATTTTCTACTGTTCTAGTAAATCCTCTTTCTTGCTGGTGTTTCTAAAGAAAAGAATCAGAAATCAATCTTTCTACTAATGTAAATTTGAGATTATTTTTTAAAAAAAGGAATAAAAGAGGTTTTGGTCATTTGCTTTATTTTATTATCTTATTTTAAAGCTACTGTGATTGATAGCATTGTAAGAATTGGGACAATATTGTATTCAACTGTTTTATTTTTTATATTTTTAAAATTTAAAGTATAATTAGTTTTTATAATTTTCATCAGATTCTTTTGTTATATTTTTTGGAAGTGAAACTTTTAGCAAGTGGGTGTCTAGTTTTTACTAATCCCTAATATGTTTTTCCCCAATGTAATGCTCATATTATCAGAAGGAAAAGTTATTTAAGTATGTCAGTTACTTGTACTACTTGGCTGAATTTCCATATAGTTTTTACTGTGTATGGGGAGGTTGTAGTATTTATTATAGCATTTTAAATAAGGGTAATTCATTTTTTATTAAAGTCATTTTCACAATTTAAGTTCATATTTTTGTATGTTCTACTCTAAGTTATAACACAAGTTTCTTTTTTTAAGAGAGTTCATTTGTTGAAGTGCTAGTGGAAAATTAATGTTATTAAATAGTTTGCAAATGACTATTTATAGCAGTATGCATATAATTTTTAAATATTTGTAATGTGAGATGTTGAATGAATAAAACTTTTAACTCAAAGTCTGTCTGGTCTGTTACTTTGAACTCTTCAGGGCCAAGATATAACTGGGGCCCCTCTGGATGGAATAATCTGCCCTCTTTAGGTTCCTCTTTTATGCTCCCCATAGCTTCTAGATTGTACAAACTGAAACTGTTACTGGAAAGGGGAGGCATTTTTTTAAGGCTCATTAGATTAAGGGATAAAATGGGTACTAAAACCTTTCAAAGCTTAAAGAGGCCGTTAAAAAGTGAAAATACCTTGGAGGAGATATCTCCTCCATCTGAAGACAAAAAAGCATCTATTTTACCTCTCCCTGCTACCACACCCGCTCTGGTGATATTACATCACTGCCCACGATCCCAGGTTCATAATTTATGAATGATTGGTAGGTTGGAGTAGAAATAATTTAAGTGTAAGCATTGCAGTCTCAGGTTTTAATCCCTGTTCATCCCTTAAGTGCAACACTTGATTATAATCATAGCTCAGTATGAGTCACATTTTTAATCCTGCTGTTACTGATAAAACCTGTACAACAGTGTATACAATATGTTATGGAAATAACTTAATATCTGTGAGGTGGTAGTTAAGCTGGTGGACTGGGGCAGGTGGAAATAGATTCTAGTTTACCTCAGCTACAGAAGATGCCTGGGCAACTTTGGGCTTAACACTTTCACCGACCACACAGGATTGTTAGCATAGGGAAAAATAGGAGGATGGAATGCTATGTATGTCACCTTAGCTTCTGATTAGCACTAAATAAACAACTATTTTTATAAGAGTTTCTATAGCTTGCCCAATTCCAAAACTCTGGCTGGGTTACAAGAGAGGGCTTTTAGTAAAAAGGCTTCCAGGGAAGATGGTCAACTAACCAGTCCAGTGGAAAGCTCCATGAAAGGGGATTTTCTCTGGACTGAAGGTTTTTTCCCCAGTTTATTAGCAAGGGAGCTGTGTTCCATTAGTTTATATGACTCTCCTAAAAGTCCTAGAATCACCCACAAGATCCTCCATACAGCAGCAGTCTGCAGGAAGACTCAGGGAGCTTTGCTTCAGAGCAGCCCATGAGCCATTCAGCTGGGGGGTGGGCTGCAATCATTTCATTGTTGAAAAAGCATTTGTTTCAATACTCCTGTGAGGTTGCTGTTCAGTGCCACCACTATGCTGCCATGGTCATGTGATCCTCATTTACAACATTATTAAATTTATATGCCACCCATCTCACTCTTTGGGGTGGCTCTAGGTGTTCCCTAACGTCTCCACACAGGTCAGTCAAGAAGCTTGCAGGAGAAAGTCGATGCAGTTCACTTGGGTGATGGTGGGATCACAGTAGCAGATTTGGACTTGCAACTTCCTGGGAAGTTTGCAGGGAAAGTTGCCAATTCCTTGGTTAAGTCTCCAGTCCCCACACAATCACCCCTGTCCCTCTGCGCTTGCAAATATCTGAAAGGGTGATCCAAGAATTCAGAGGTTGCCTGGTTATAAAATAACAATAGAAATCAACATTATTAAAAATGCCACTGATGATAAATCAATCCTCTCCTAAGATGGATGCCAATAAAATTTAGCTAGGATTGAAGGATCAGTGTATTACAGCTATCTTTAAAGATCCTGTAAAAATCATGAGGGAAGGCGTTTTATGGACTTTTGGGGTCTGTGTATATGAATGTATTTAAACTCGAATACTGACATACAAAAGATCAGAGTTTTAGTTATAAAAAAAGTAGAATGGGAAGAATGAATAATGAAACGAAACCTGAAAGATGTTTGGTCTGGTCAATGTGTTTAAAGGTCATGACTTTTTTAGGAGTTCCGGTTAAAGACAAAAACAAAAACAGTCTCGTGTTCATTTCGTTGTTGAATTCTATAATATTTAGCCATTTGTCTCTGGCTTTTTGACTGGCTTGTAACCTGCATGGAATAGACATCAATTTATACTAAGCCATAGCAACTTCAGTCATGTTGGAACGTTTGTAACATCAGTCCAAGAGTTGATCTCATAGGCCCAGCAATATGTCTATGGAGATTCTCAATCATCCAGGTCATAGTTATCCCAAAGGTGCTTTTTCATGAGGCAACTGGACTTTCTTGTTTTTCTTTGAAGAAGCTTCTAGGATGAGAAGCAAAACTTCTTCAAAGAAAAACAAGAAAGCCCAATTGCCTTGTGAAAAAGCACCTTTGGGAGGCCCAACAATAGGAGAAACTCCTAAAGTAGACATCAGTGTGCACTGAGGATAAGCCTTCAGCTGTCTCCTCACATGTCAACTGACGAGGGAGAGCCAAATGCTATTTATACTTTGTAAATGTGGTACTCAGATATACATTGATGTCTCTGGCTGGAATCTCGTGACTTTGGCATGAATATTCAGCAAGCGCAGCATCCTAGTATTTATTTTTAAACCCACAGCCCCAAGTATGTCAACTAGGTCAACAACAAGGAGCCAAGTGTTCAGTCACCTGCTTCCACTTAATGTTCTGCTTCTGCTTAATTGTTGGGGGTCAAAAGAAGCCCAGTATGAGATGCTCAAATAATGGTATGTTGGGAAAAGAATAAGACTATTGAGGTGGCAAGTGCATCTGGGAGAAGAATGCAAAGCATTGGGAAACTGAGCTGTTTGGCAGAGTGGAGTAAAGGGTTTGCCAGGCCTGCCAGCCCCACACCAGGATTCTTACAGATATCTCCATCTCTGTAGCACTCTGGGAAACCGCTCTGGGGGGAAGTGAAAAGCCTTCATGGAATGCTCACAGCTGGGGCCTTGAGCTACTCAGTGGTATATATTTCAGCACTGTTCTGTCAGTATTTAGAATATTACACCGAAACAATGTTTTGGATTTTACCTGCAGATAACACAGTGGAAATAATACAAACAGAAATTTCCTCTCTTCGTTTTTTCATGTCTCTCTTTTCCCAAATTACTTGTAAGTATGACAAAAACATTTGCTTCACATATGCACTTCACATTTCTATGAGTTCTGCATAAAACTATAAAAGTAACATGGCCTTTATTCTGTAAACAAAGGGGTAAATTTTTATATCATATCAATCTATTATTCTTTTAAGATAGACCCCATTCTTTCCATTCTGCAAATATAATTAAGATGAAGGGTGGTCCTGGGACACACTTGACATTTTGCTTAACTCTCAAAAACTTGTACTGTCAACCATGTGCAGCATCCTACAGAAAAACTCACGGAAACTTACTGACAGTTTTTCTCAGGTGGATTGCCATCTGATGGTATTCAGTCTACTCGATTATCTAGATCTCACATTTTAGTCAGAAAGTAATTCTTCCCACCTGGATACCAGACATGTGTTTAATGTAGGACAAAAGAATGAGACACTGAAATTTCTCCCTGTTTTCTTCTCAGTCTTGTAATTCTTGCTACACCAAACAGAGTTCCTTCTGTGCTATATAGCAGATAAGAAAAAAGATTCCTTGGGAAGAGCTGCTTTTCCAGTTTGATCTGGGAAATATAAAATTATGGGCTTAAAGCAGCGGGCCCCAACCTCTTGAGTGCCTGGGACCGGTTCTGTGGCGAAAGGTTTTTCCATGGACCAGAGGGAGTGTGATTTCATATACTACCTGCATGCCCCACGTGCCTGGATGGGGCTTCTCTCATTTGCATGGCTGATTTTCTGGTGCGCTGTGGAGTTGGGGACCTCTGGCTTAAAGTATCAGATGAGATCTTTCTGTACATCCTAAGGTCTTTGAAGATATAAGTGGTGATATATAACAGGAAGTCTTTTGGGAACAAAAAGACCGAAAAATGTCTGTGTAGGAAGTGAGGTTATATTCTAATGTTTACCTTTTCCATGAGGCCTTTAGTTTTTTTGCTACTTTAATTATTCTTGGGTTTTTAGCTGATATTTTATTCGTTATCACATTGGATTTTAGGTATATTTTGATTAAGCACACAGGTATTTTCAAATAATATCCTCTGTAATAATATCCCAGAGTCAACGTGAGTTAGTTGAGCAGTTGTATAAATTTTCTTAATAAAATATAAATATTACAACTTATTATTATGCAATTGAACAATAACAGGCCTGAACTGAAAGTAGTTGCAGCTTTTTCTGTACACCCCTGCATTTCTTTTCTAAGATGATTTTAAATAAAAGCATGAAAGCATGAGGTAGAAGGATTACAGGTGTCCTGGTAATCCTTTAAATTTCTTGACAAATTTATAACAAGAGTGGTTTTTAGAAAGCCAATCTAGAGATGCTATCTAAAGTATGCAACACATAATTTGTATGCACCATTTATTTGATATGAAAGCCTTGATATTTTTCCTGTTAAATGTCTTTATAAAACAAGCTTGCTTAGTTTTGAAAGCACAGTTAGTGTATTCCAATGATAAAATATAAGGGAAAAAACTATCATGGCCAAAGTTCACTCTGATTTTGAAAATACCAGTAGTTTAAAAGTATCATTGATTTGTGGGGCTGTTTATATCAGGTTTTAGCATTCATCTTTTAAGACTTAATAGGGATTTCAAAGTTGTTGTTTAATTTCCTAAAAGATTAAGGTGGCTGGAAGCTGATGTGACAACACAGAGGTGTTTTCATCTGATCTCACTGGTCCTTGGCTCTGCGTGAGAAATGCTCCAGTCTAGCTGAATACAGACTTATAACATTCCATTTAGTGACCCTTCAAATTTACAATGGCACTGAAAAATGTGACTTATGACTGTTTTTCACAGTTACATGTGTCACAGTTTCACAGTCCCATGATCATGTGATCAAAACTCAGATGCTTGTCAACTGTTCATATTTATGACCATTGCTGTGTTCCAAGGTCATGTGTTCAACTTTTGCGACTTTCTGACAAAGTCAACGGGGACGCCAGATTTACTTAGCAACCGGGTTACTAGCTTATCACCTGCAGCTATTCACTTAACAATTGTGGGAAGAAAGATCATAAAATGGGGCAAAATTCACTTAACAACTGGCTCAGTTAACAACATAATTTTGGGGCTCAGTTGTGGTTGTAAGTCGAGGATTACCTTAATAGGTTTGAACAAAATACTGTCGTTTTGTAGGGCTTTAACAAACCCCCCCCCTCTTTGGTTACTATGAAGTGACATGCACAAATAAGTATATCTACATATAGGATTTATTTTTTAAAAATTAATCAGCTCAGAATAATTAAAACATAATCATTTTTCATATAATTTTTATTATAATTATAAATGAAAAGAATAGAAGTCAGTACAAACTACAAAAAATACAAATCAAAAAGAGCAGAGCTCTTTTGTATATCCAAAAGAAATAAAAAAAATAATCACATCAGCTTCCTGTTTTAATATCTGTTCATTTCCTTTAGGGAATGCCATCCATCAAATCGATTTGTATTACATTTAAATCCTTCTTCAAATTAATTTCATAAACATCCATTGCAGCTTGTTCTTGTTTTACAACTTTATTAAAACATATTCTGTCAATTTAATCAAGCATTTATTCCATTCTCTCCCCAAAAATGACTGAGAGGTATTCAAAAGTTTGCACTAAGGTTTTCTACTCCATTGTCCTCATCCTCTGGTTCAAGTATTGAATTTTCAAGGTCTCTGCTGAAAAGCAGTCTCTACTTTTCCATGAAAAAAAATATAATAATTCAAAACTATAATTCCACTCTCAGCCACTCCACATGATGTTAAAACAGCATCCTGCAGTTTACTCATGAGGAGCAGCTGTATGAAGCTACATGGATTATCTCAAGGACCTCTCCCTTATGCCAAAGAGTTACTCCAGCTCAAATCCAGCATCCATTGGCGATTCCCCTTGCAAAAGCAATCTTGCTAGCCAACAGAAGCCAACAAGACATCAGCTCTCCTTGGTGCTTACAAGAAGTATAATTAAAAATTATATTCCAAAATACAGACCTGGTTAATCTATGTTTAATGATATAGTTAGAGATTGGATGCTCTCTGGTGAGAGAGCTGCAACACAGTGGTTCAAGTGC
Organism: Protobothrops mucrosquamatus; assembly: GCF_001527695.2. Lineage (NCBI taxonomy): Eukaryota > Metazoa > Chordata > Lepidosauria > Squamata > Viperidae > Protobothrops > Protobothrops mucrosquamatus. Next base: position 406,536 of record NW_015386217.1, on the reverse strand, counting down.
AGAACAGGAGCTCACGTTAAGATTTGGAATATTTGTTCTTGTTCAGACATACCTGGGATGGTGGTGATGGGGTCAGTATCCTTCTCTTCCCTCTGGGAAGGTGGGAAAGCTCAAATCTGTACTTCTACTCAGTCCTGATCCAGATTTAATTTTAAACTTAAAATTCTCCAAAACTTTATTAAGAGTTTTGTGAGATGCGCAAAGACCCATTAAATAATGTTCTCAGGCGAAAAGATCCTCCTGAATGTACTACAGGCAAGTTTATATAGTCAATTTCACAGAAGGAATTTTAGATGGTGAGATCTTTGACCACTTACAGTATATATTTCTGAGCAAATGGAACATCCATCAAAGGTTACCTTTGCATATGCATGTCGTAATAGTGCCATTTTTGTAGTACTATTTTGTTATAGGGTTAGTCCCATTATCTATAGCAGCTGTTCTGCAGTGTGGTGTGCAGTTCCATCACACCTGAGCTATGTAAGCATAGTGCTCTATTCAGTGCTGTTTCAATTGCCTTTCCAGCTTAAGAATAAAGTTTCTCTGGCTAGGGCTTCACCCTTTTTCTTAGAACTACATTCCTCATAAATTCCCCAAATCCCTCTGGGTTCATCCATCTCTTAAACTCTGTCTCAATATACAAAAGGGCCCTATCAGTGGTGGGATTCAGCCAGTTCACACCAGTTTGGCAGAACCGGTAGCTAATTTTTTGTTGCCCAGGCTCAGAACGGACTTCCGGAAGCGGCATCCACATAGAGAACCAGTTGTTCACATATTTGAATCCCACCACTGAGCCCTATGTAACTATAGTGGCCATACATCCTTTATTATAAAGGACTGTCCTTAATTTCAGAAAGCTGTCCTTTAGATTTATTTTTCACAATTCACCTTTGTCCTTTATTTTGATCATTTAACGTTTATTGTACAAATTGTACCATTAATTCACATCCATTCATATCCATGTGAAATATATAGAAACTGAATAGTCTTTTTAAAATAAATTTACACATTGTTTTATTTTAAATATTATTATTAGAATATTTTTGTGAAATTTATTTTGGTTTTGCTCTTAGATTTTTCTTTGTAAAACAAAGTTAAAACATAAAACAGGTTTTTTTTACCGTTATGGACCTCTTTCAGATTTATCCCTTTTTTAGGTTTGTTCTTTATTTTTTCCAGAAAAATATGGTCTATATCTCAACTTATATTATCAGGGATAAGGCATGATATAAATGCTGTAATATGCAAATAATGCAAATGTGAATTAGACCTGTGGAAATTGTCAAAAACATGAGTACGACTTTTGTGGTATAAACCAAAGGTAGTTGATGTAGTCATTATATTGAATTGGAATAGGCCTGTTCTGATTGGTGCAGATATAAGAGATCAGCATGGTCATTAGCAAGGAATGCTGGGAAGTGTAGTTCAGAAACATCTAGTGAGCTACCAGAGCTACATTCCTCGGTTACTGCTTTGATGAGGAACTATCTGAAAATACAATGAATATTAGTTGCAAAGGATATTGCACTACTTAAACATCTTAAGTTTATGTGTATAATCTTTATAACATTTTCTATTAGGTTAGACTATTTGTACTTTTTTTCCCCGAATGGAGCCTTCCCCTTTAAAATGCCATTTTGTACTAGTGATTACGGTGCATGAAAACCATCCATTTTCTTTGATTTTGTAAAGGTATCCATGTCAGTACAAATACACACACACACACACACATGCACATGTACATACACACACATGCACATATACACAAATGTACACATCTCCTTTTGGAAGTGAAATGGGAATAGATCTCCACAAAATAGTATCTCTTCTCATTGCTTTAGAACAGATTGCTCAGAAGGAATTGCTAGCCAATAAATGCTTATGAAGCAATTCCTTAACTGCTCTTTATTCAGCATCCTGAAAGCTAACTCTGACAACAGTCCCAAAGGCCCATTGCCTGCCTACAGGAAATCTGAGACAGATAATGGCCGCAGAAAAAAGAGAGCCAACCAGAAAACATTGCCTTCTTTTCTTCAGAGTAAAATAAGCCAATTCAGTTTGTCTTTATGAAAAAGAGGGCCTGCAATGAGACTGTGTATTCAGCTGCCTTTAAAGACATAAAATGACATTAAGTAATCCCACCATATAAATGGATTAGGGAAATATCATTCATCACGCATTTCCCCAATGTGATATAATGGATCTCTGCATAATCAAGGTGTTATTGCTTTTAAGGGGGGGGGTTGATTTTTTTTTAATCTATTGGTTTTTTTATATTCAAAAGGAGCCAACCTATCTGAATATATGGAATTAATGGCATTATACTCCCTCTGCTGGGCTTACTATACAATTCCACTATTATATATTTTTTTCTCCAGACATATGTTAAAGGTAGGCTTAAATTCATTTTTTTATATCTGAAAATATTCTCCTCTGTGAATATTGATTAAATACTGATTTCTAAGGGAATGTAAAATAATGCAAAAAAGTACAAAGCTGAGAAGGACAGTTGTAGAGTTTTGTTCTTTACTTTACCTTATGGGGTATTGGTGATTTCCCTGGTTTTTTTCTTTTAAAGATTTTGCAAAGGACTCACTAAGGGTTAATTTTTAGTCAGGGTTAAACTTAAAGAGGGAATGAGGCATATTAATCTAAGTGGTGCGTGAGTTTTTCAGCTATTCCCATCAAATCCAACTTCCTTGGTTTTTTTAAAAAAAAATGCCCCTAACTTTGCTCTTCCGAATTAGAATGTAATGAAGTTTGCAATGATAATAATCCCTGTAATGGAAAACACGCATACCAAAGTTGAGGTTAGGACAGCAGTGGTAGTGGGGGGGGGGGGGCATGCAAAGGATATAATTTGTAAGAAATTATGGTGGCCTCCCCCCATGTATGATGAAATTAATATTGGAGTCTGAAGCCCACTCTCATGCACCTAAAAAATAGACAAATCAGTTAGCTAAGTTAGCCAATTAATTTAACTCATAAAGTGCCAGCAAGTAAGAAACATAACACAAAATAGACAACAATGTGGAAAAATTAAGGATCTCTCTACTTTTCATGACACCATAATCAGGCTATCTGACAGCAGACTTGATGGACATTAATCCCAATATTTTCCCTCTCCCATACATCATGGCATATTCTATAGGCCAGGATGTCTTTTTCACTTTTGTGCTTTCCTCCATCTGCAGAACTAGTGCTCAAGACCCCAGGTTAGAAACTGGGAGACTGGGAGATCTAGTCCCTCTTTAGGCTTGAAAGCCAGCTGGGTCCTTTGGGGCCAGCCATTCTTTCTCAACCCAATTCACCAAACAGGGTTATTGTTGTGGGGGAAACAATTAGGAGAAGCTTATTTACAAAAATAATAAAGGTGGGATAAAAATAAGTAAGTAAATAAATAGCCCCAGGGAAATATTTCAAGACTACCAATTCCCTGAAGCCCAAAACTGGAGCAGAACAATTGAGATAGGCCAAGCAGAATCATTCATATCAGTTCCTTCACATTAGTTTTTATTTAATTTGACAGAAGGGGGATTTGCTTTATTGAGGACTGAATTGAAATACAGGTAGAAGGAAAACCTTTCTCTTCTCTTTAACGATGAGAGAGTGCTTAACATATATGGCAGCCTAGGCCAGTGATGGCGAACCTTTTAGAGACCGAGTGCCCAAACTGCAACCCAAAACCCACTTATGCATCATCGGGTGCCGGGTAGGTGTGGCCCATTGGGTGGGTGTGGCTGCGATGGTAATAGAAGACTGGGTGGGACTAAAAATTTCAATCAATCAATTCCAACTTTGCAAGATCTTTTTTTCCCCGCGAGTTGAAATTGACTGATTGATTGAACCTTTTTTTTTATTACACGGCAGCAGAGGCCTAAAGCAAAAAGGTTTTATGAAACCCAGTGATGGCACGCGTGCCCACAGAGAGGGCTCTGAGTGCCGCCTCTGGCACCCGTGCCATAGGTTCGCCCCCACTGGCCTAGGCTTATAGAGTTCTGAGAATGGAAACTACAACGTGGATATTCATTGAGACTTTCAGGAGGTAGTCAGTTTGGATTACTCATCAGTGAATTAAATCCAACCACCCTATGCTGAGAGTCCAAAGTGTATTTTGCTTCAAATTCCTACTCACTATTTACTGAGATGGAAGTAGGTGATAGACCAGAGATGCACAAGGAGCTGGGTAAAAAAAGAATGGATATTTAAGGTGGTATGAAATTGAAGTGGAAGGTATCAGATTGATGGTAGTTAAAAGGTCCAATAAATATGGCAGCTGGCTTCTTAGGTGACTACTTGAAGGGAGAAACATGGTGGAAAACCAGGTGAGATCCTCCGCAGTGATGTGGGGTCAAATAGCATAGGTGGAGGACTTTGTCCCACAATTAGATGTACAATCAGGAGATCTATTTATGTTATCACTTCTTATTGATGCAGCGTGGCTGATTGACAGTTGTAGCATCTAGGATACTAGCTCATGGATTCAGATTTCCCTAATCATTACATGGGTGATTGAATAATTCTCACTGGTGAGGAAATAGGGGACAAATTTCCAAGTTGTCAGATTCCCATTGAGACAAGAATAAATGTGGCTAGAATATCTTTATTATATTACGGGAAATGATAGCCATGTAAGACAGTTGTCCATTTCTAAGTGAGCCAGAAAGATAATTCAGAGTTTATATCTGGCCAGCTTTCAAACCCTTCGTGTTCCCTTGCAATCTTGCCTCTCAGAAAAGGAAAGCTGGACTTATTCTTATTCTGGATAAGAGATGCTTGTTTATATTCTCTACATTCCATTCAAAAGAATGGAAGAAGAATTAGACTGGAATCTTTCAGCTATGAGCCTTGGTATGATTTACACATTAGATGAGGTCAATATAGTCTTGAGGCACATGGTTGAGAACTGGCTCTAAGAGCAAGGTATGTTAATTATGGCTTCATATTGCAGCAAAGGGGCCACCATGAAAAGGACAGCCTATCAGCTTTATCATTATCAATTGCACCTCATTATGTGGGATAGCGTCAGGGCAAAGATCTTCCCACCAAACACTGCTTGACACTGTTCTCTTGTGGATAAATGTCATAAAACTATCTTTGCTGAAGTATGGAGTGGAAATATTTGATCAATATCAAGCTCAGCTTGTCCTGTCCTTGTTCCTGATCCATAAAGATGTCCCCACCTGGTAGAATTTTATCCACCTGCTGAACAAGCAGCTTCTTCAACATGAAATACTTATGCATTACAAGGCAAGGGAGACATACAGCTCAGCCTATTCCTTCATGGAGGCTGTTTTTTTGCAATGAACCAATTCAATACAAAGAAATCTGCACAATCTGTGGGTAAACCCTGGTGGAATTTAACTTCTGAGAACATTAGAGCCCAGTGTAGACTTCCTTTTGCAAAGGTGACTAAATCAGAGAAAGCCACAAAGGGGAATTGTGTTGTTCAATGATTACTCTACCCCAGTAGCACCAAGCTTTAAAATCCCCTATAAAGGAAATTTACTAGGTGCAATCACAGTTTGGCTTCTACAGGCTCCTTATATTCTCTATATTGCCAGCATTCTATTACTGTAAACTAGATGAGCATGTGTGCTCATTCCAAGGCTGCTGCATTAATTAATTACAATTAATTAAAATAATTCTTAATTTCCCTGTAACATGGAAGGGGCTGTGATTTAATTACAAAATATGCAAACAGGACCACATCTATAATGGTTAACATCTTCAAATTCATTTGCTCAGCCTTTCTATTCATGCTAAATTTGTAGCAATCCCTTTGCCTCCAATTTCATCCTATCCATTTTACACAAGTCACATACTATCCTTTTCAATTTCAACATTGTAGAAACTAACTTCAGTCTTCCTTCTGCTATATTTTTGCAATACTAGCAAAGTCTTCGCTGAGCTATTCAAGCCTCATCTTTCTCATATGTCTACTGCAGACGAATTTTGTCTCCTACCCAACATTGTTTGTAGGTAATTTGCTTGTCCCAGGCATTTTACTTATACAAAACCAGTAAACAAGCTGCTGTCAGCTTTGTGCCCATGATATTAAACATACACGATGCACAATGTTGTGTGCATTGGCAGAAAGTGGCAGCCATGACAAGGGGTTTGCTCATTCAAAAAACAACAACAACAATAAAAAATCCACAACATGGCTATGATTAGAAGAAGCTAGTCACAAGCACTAATTCGTCAGAAATCTGACTGTCATCCTTTGCAGTTCCCTCAGATGAACTCTATGCATCTCACTCCAAAAGATCGAACATCATATTTTATTTTTTTAAGCAATACTTGTATTGTTCAAATCCTGTTAGTTGGAGACCAGTTAATCTCCAACTAACATCCAGTACTAAAGGTTTTTTTTTAGTTAAAATGAAAATGGAGAAAGAGAGAGAGGAGCGAAGAGAAAGGAAAAGACAGAAACAGGCAGGTAAAAAACAGGCATTAAAATATTTGTTTTCTGAAGAGAATAACATATTTCATAGGATACTTATGAAAGCAAATTGAAGGATCTTTGGGGGAAGGCA
>NW_015386217.1:358966-399897 GCF_001527695.2 Protobothrops mucrosquamatus | reverse complement strand
TATGGAGAGAGAGACAGATGCAGAATTTCCAGTGACAAATATAAAGCGATTTCAAATATTTAAATTCCCAGATTGGATTTTGATGCATTGTTCCTTTTTTCCCAAACAGCAATCAGTTAAAGAATGTAATTACTGGTGTTTTCTTACCAGGATGACAAGTTTGCATTTCATAAGGGAAAAATATGAGCACCTGGTTCCTTGAGCAGAATTACCTGTTTGTCAACATACTAGAAGACAGATAGCAAGCCAGCCCTACCTACTTGTTTCGCCCCACTCCCTTTTCCTGCAGGGAAAAGGTTGTCCTCTGTTAGTTTACACATTATTGAAATAATATTTTTTTTTCTGTTCTTTTGGTCATCTCTGCATCTCTGGCTGCAAATGTCTCCTGAAAGCCTTGGGTAGCATTAGTACGACAGAAGGACAACAACATGATTGAATAATGAAGGATACAGTAATTACTTTATATTTAATCTTCTTAATTGACATTTACAATATAAATTAAACCAAATTTAGTTTTTTTTTATTTCTCATGGACTCTCCCACTTGTTGGAATGTGACCTCTGGAATGCCCTTCAGAATCCAAGCGTGGTCTTCAGTCTAAAAAAGGTTGCACACTTCTGTGCTACATGATCTCATTTTAATGGAATGAATTTCTTCTGTGCTGCGGAAAAACAAATCCCCATCACTCATAGCGAACCATCCTGCCATGTTTTTAACAAGCTGAGTTCACGCCAGCAAACCATTTTACCTGCAGTACATTTACCATCCTGGAATCCCTTTGGGATGGATTTGTTACACAATGATTTCTCTTCAATTGAAAGACTGCATTGAGATCTCTTGCTACAATTCTCTCTGGTTTCACAGTTAAGAGTGCCATCTCATGGTCTGTTCCTAAACAGCAGTTTGTATCCTTTTAGTTAGGCTTTTTATTTATTTTTGTAATTCAAAAAAAAAAGAAGAGTACATTCTATTTTAGGGAACTTAAACAAAACAAAACTTGTGCATGTAACTGTTATGCTTTAAACATTTCAGTAGACAAATCAAGGCATTGGTTAGCACAGAATGCACAATCAGATATGTAATAAATATCCACTTTTGACTTTTATTACAAAAATAAATGATGGCTCTGGAGCTGAATAATTTACATTCACGTGAAAAAAACCAGCAAACATGTGATAGGAAGTTGACTGAGAAAAAAAAATAGATTTGCTTACATCTACCACGCTGTTCTGCACATTTGACAGATGACTATCTATCCTCTGTTAAATCAGTGTAGCAGAGAAGAACCCAAAAACCTCAAAAGGCAGACAGTTCCACATATGGGCAGATATTATCAGGGAGGTTCTGTGATTCACTTCAGTTTTCACAGGGCATAGTTTGTGAAGCTAGCAAAAACTCTGTTTGAGCAACAAAGCTGTCTACTGGATTATTCACCAGCCTCCTCCTAAAAGTCTTGTTGGTTGGGAATATTGGCAACTGTGATCTCATCCCTCTTAACAGTTGACATCGCATCAAACATGGCATCAGACATTTGGTGAGGCATGTGGACTTTGTACTTCAGCAGAGTTTCTCAATTTTACAACTTTAATTGTGTGGACTTCAACTCCCACAATTCCCTAGCCAGCATGCTGGCTGGGGAATTATGGGAATTGAAGTCCATGCACCTTAAAAGCTGCCAAAGTTGAGAAAGACTAACCTAAATGGGAGCTGGCAGTTTCACTATGCTTTTCTTAAGCCCTACTTGCCTAGGGAGTAATCATGTTCAGCCCTTTTATTTTGCTCTTTCATTAACATCCTTTTATAAACCTGGACATTGTATATACAAAATTGTGAAGCTTTAAGAAACATTTAAAACAATTAAGAGTTTATTGTCCCTTCTAAGTTGGCAGCAGAATAAAACTGTTAAAGCATCCATTTTTCTGTGATTGGTTTTTGGCAGCCCAGGTTCTCCATGAATATCATAAGTAGCCTAATATTCCTGTGTTTCCCATTCCATATCAGTTATTGGTCCCTGTAATGCACTTTATTCCCTGAGTTAGACATGCTATTAAGATTATTATTAAGTCCTAAATGTTTTAATTTCCAATATAATTTATTAGATGAGTGAATGGGGGATCAGAAAAACCTATCTTGTTCCGTTATGGATTAGCATATAGTCTTTTTATATTATTCAGATATCTTCTGTTTGAAACCCTGACTCCTGGAGGATATTCTAAATGTCAGCTAAAAAAAAATGTGGATGTTAAATGCTCTCCCTTTCATTCTTTCAGATACTGTAAGTTGCTTACTCATTGCTACTGCAGTATGAGTCATTCAGGCTTCCTGTTATTGAAGGAGTGTATTATTTCTCCTCTCTCTCATGCTGCAGGCTTTGCAAGTTTTGCTCCCCCTGCTCCTTTCATGGCCTCATCCTGAATCTCCCCCCCCCTCCTGGTTTATTGGTTCAGACCAGACTCTCCTGGTTGACCTTGTGAGTGAGCAGGCGGGAGGATGTGCCTCAGAGCTCGCTAGTCTCGTGTCAGTATGAAGCCCAGTTCTGGGCCTCGCTTTGGCCGGCAGCATTTTCCAGTTGTTTATGTCACCCGTTTTGGTAAACACCACTGTGGCACAAAGATTCGTTCTGGTGGCAAAAGTCCTAAAAAAGCAGCCCAGAAGGATTTCCATTCCTGCCTTTCTGACAAAGCTTCTTCTGCCATTTTGGACAAAATAGGTCCAGTGGATGTCGCCCCTCAGAGACAAATGAGGCACCCAAGCTTGAGAGCTGGAACAATGCAAGTCCAAGGAAACCAAACCAGATGTCGGCAACCACAGAATGATGGCCAGAACATCAGTATGGCCAAGCTCCCAGGCCAAGAAGCTTCTAAGCTGCCCCACTCAGGGAAAAAAGGCCTGGGAAGCAAAAGGAGGGCAGCAAATTCTACAATCTCTGGTACTCAGAAATGCATGGGTATCAGTACAACCTAACATCTATCTGATATAACACCCTTTCCCAAATTGCTGCTTTCCAGATGTAAATAGTTCTTAGGCAGCAGAAGCCAGTACAGTGGGGGGACCGACAGATTAAAGCTTATATACCCTGCTCTTTCTGTGAATAAGAACCATTATTTTAAAATACACGTATTCTTCACTCCAAATGGTTCACCCTTGTAGTGGCCAGTCAGTCCAGTTATTTATTTACTTAGCGTGTATGGCATATCATACATGGACCAGCAAAATACAGTATATTAATATTTCACCTAGATTAGTAAAACACAATAAAATATAAATGTTAAAAAGATCTATATTCAAATGCCAAAGTCGAGGCCATCTAACCATTGAAGCACAGCATTGTTTATATTAAAAAAAAAAAATCAGACACTAGACTGGTTTATGCCCTCTACTTGCAGTCAGTCATGATGTGATCTACAGTCACACTGAAGGGAGGGTACTATGCCCCATTTATACAGAGAGTCCCAGCAGACACCGTGTGAGGTATAAATTCTATTCAGGATTGTCCATTGCTGATGTGGTAGTTCAAAGCCTGGCATCTTTTTTGTGGGGTCATATATATGTCTACCTACAGTATGTCTGGGTGTTCAATCTGGGGATTTTATATATATGGTGAGCAAGGATGGGTTCGTTAGGAAATTTTGTATTAGCAAGTGAATTTTCCTCTTCTTGGTCACAACTGAAGCTGCAATAAGTGTTTCTCAACCTTGGCAACTTTAAGATATCTGTACTTCAACTCCCAGAATTCCCCAGTCAGTGTGCTGATTGGGGAATTGTGGGAGTTGAGGTCCACACATCCTAAAGTAGTTAAGGTTGAGAAACTCTGACATAGAAAATATTGCCTACTTTGTAACAAAGGGCATATCCTCTTTACATCCTCAAACTGCTCCTGTCCTGTGCTCATGCTAACTTGACTCTAAACTGGTTTAAGAAAATCCTGTCCAGATTGAGATACTTTGGCAACAGCTTGCATAGTAATTCAGTCCAGACTGCAGGTTACCATGTCTGACACTGCACAATTCCCTTCTTGCTTTTCCCTCACAGCTTTATGTTCCAATAAAGCAGTTGCCAGTAGCTTTCCTTCCTGTGAGTGAGTTTTAGGAAAAACATATATTTTATAGATATACAGTATATCTGTATTTTATGTCTATATACCCAAGAGGTTAAACTGAATTTATATGCATAAATATAAAACAACAAAATGCACTCCCATGCGGCACAACAACCAGCTCTAAAATGTAAATTATTTTTTATGGCCCTGGTTATCTCTAATGTTTTCTAAAATACCTTTATTAGGAATGCCATTATAATATTATGGTTAAAACATTTTTTTAAAATAGATATTTGCTAGTTTAATACCCAGCAGATTTTTTTTTTCTTTTAACAGGTATGATTTCTGTCGCTCTGCATGCAATAACTATTTTCCCCTCAGTTTTTTTTTTAATTGAGTACAGAGCACTGGAAAATATTATGAAATTTTGATTTTGTAGGCCTACAGAAAAGTAGCTACTTTGGAAAAGAAAATAATAATTTAAACAAAATTATTCATGAAATTATCTCATTTTTCCATTTTTTCAAATATTCTTTTTGTAGGAAGATTTATAAGGATATGTGCCAGCTTAAAAAAGACAAACTATAAAGTTGGATGATATTAGCTGAACTTATTCTATTTTATTCTATTTTTATTCTATTTTTTATTCTGTTTTATGTATAATAAAGAAATTCTCAGCTGACACTTTCCAGATCTGTTGAACTTTAATTTTGTTAGATAAATCTTATATATCTAATAGGCTCAAGCTATAGATGATGGATAATAGTACAACTAGCAACAGAAACAATATTTATTGATATTATTAATACCTTAGAAGTTTTGAAATCCAGCCAAACACACACCATAACCTTACAAATTTAAATTTTATTTTAAAAATGATGTCAATTACTGTTATTGATGAGTTTGGGACAATTGAAGGAGGAAACAATACATAAGTTACTTATTCAGAATATAATACAATGTTCAGATGCTTCATGAAAGTAGAAAATATTCATAATTTAAAAGCTGAATAAGTTTCTGTTTTCCAAATTAACTTCTAATATACTAAATAACAGAGACATACAACCTAACATTATATAAGCTTTCATACCAATCACTAGTTATAATGTAGGATGCAGACATAAACAACAACCCTCCCCCTTAATTTTTAGCATATCTAAAAATACAAATGAGCTGTTAAAAACTGATTTGCTCTAGAAAGGCAAAAGGTTATTGCCTTAGGCAACATAGTGAATCCCTCCCTCCATTTTACCTCATTTTGATTTTCATCTTCCTTTTAGTTTCAGCTGCTGTATGAAGAAAAAGATGAGCAATATAAGAAAACTTTATACTGTCTCCTCTGGAAGGCACATAGTTGTGCTTTCAAATGATATGAAGTATTGATTTTTCAAAATAGCTTTTTAAGATCAGCACCTAAACATGCACCTCAATCATAATGAAAGGAGAAAGTATATATTTTATACCCACAGGATCACAGTAGCTTAAATCGAATGACAAAATAAATACCATTAAATTATTTTAATAGGTGAAGAGAATGGAGCAGATGTGTATGAATTCCCTACATCCAATGAAAACACTAATGAAATGATCAGGGAACAAAAGAAAAAGGTAGAACATCAGAATAATAGCAATAGTAATATGTTGAAAAATGCTTCGGCTACTACACTGGGTCTTAGCAATGGCTGAAAATGGTTTTCTGTGCAGAATTGTATGTGTTCATTGTATGCTGCTTCAGTATGTAAATAACATGTTAAAGGAATAGTGACAATCTAGTTGTGACAAATTTAAAATGCTGCCTACTGAAGATGGAAATGCTGATTTCAAAGTTAAGTTCCTTCCTCCAATCTAGGGAAATATGAGGCTACAGATCTATGTGTTCTCCAGCCTCATTTTTATAATTTGAGGTACAATTTCCAAATATTTGGAGGCAGGTTATACACATAAATTGTGGAGTAAGTCCTGACTAAGTTTAACATAGTTAAACAATAACTTCTCTCTACCTAAACTTTAATAATAGGAAGACATATTTTATTTTTCATCATAACTGTTTTTCTAGGTTCTCAGAAAAGTTTAATAAAAGGGCACAAACTTTTTATTTGTTTTATTACAAATAAATCAACTAAAATTTCATAGAGTCAAATATTAGAAATACCTATTTTGAAATAAGAACAATTATTAGCCTTAGAAGAATGTTTTAAAAGCTTCTTATGTGGGATAAAAAAAGAAGCAGGATAATGCCTCATACTTCACTATCAAAACTACAGTTCGATTCTCATAGAGTTCATTTATTTTCCTTGATGGTGATGTAATTAATACCCCTACAAACAGTGGTGGCTTTGAACATATCCTCATCCTGGCTTAAAATGCATGTGAATTAAATAATATTTGATGTTATTGCAAGTTAGCACATTAAAGTGAGTATATTACTATTAAAATGCTGAGGGATGATTTTTGAGTTAAATTGTTAACATAGATCCAAACTGCATATTTAAATTTTGCTTATGAGGGAAACAAACTTTTTGAGATAAGCATAGACATATTTAGGTTTCTTTGCCAAGTATACATTTTTTTTTTTGAAATGGCCAAAGGATGGCTAAAAGGGATTCAGGTATGGTTCATAGGAAATGATGTAGAACTGGAATAGGGAAAATGAGAGGGGGAAAATTCTTGATACATGAAGCAGTATGGTTCTGTCCATGTTTTTCACATATCTTTTTTCCCCTAGTCTGCAGTGTGGCTTGAAGTATTTGAAGTAATTTCTAAAATGGTAGAAGAAAATGGATACTTTAGAAACAGATTGGTATCTAATTTTCATTTTTCAGGTGAAGGTAAGTAGCAAGTAAACTCTTTTCACAAGGAGAACTTGTCGGATAATTGAGCATAATTTTTACCAAAAACATTTGTTAAGAAGGACTTTCCAAATTAATTTTTATCTTACAAACTGAAAACAACATCCCCTTTTTCCTCCTTTAGATACAAAAGCTGTGGTCCAGTTCATGTAAAGTTAAGCTTTATTATCTAACACAATTCTGTATCCTGCATTCTGAAACAGTAGAAACAACCTTGGTTTTCTATGTGATAACCTTTTAGTGTGCATAAAAGTGAACAGGTCAAATTAACTTTCATTGATCTGAGTGGAAGCCAATGTATAGAGAAATTTAGATGGATGGTGTATTAACCTGAATTATTCCATAATGGCTTCTCAATAAAAATATCACAAGGCTACAGTGCACTTGATACAGAATCCTATGGATTTATTTTCCAAATACCCAGCAGTTCCTGTATTTTTACAAATGTTGTTGGGAATACAAAAGATAAAGTAAGTAAGATAGATACTTTCTATCTCCCAAACTTTGATGTTCTCCTCATAATTCCATTTTTCTTGTTGTATCAGAACCTTGAAGATTTTTTCCTGTTTGTGTCAAATTGTAATTCTTTTCCTTTGTTGTTTCATCAATTTGATCATACTCTTCTAATTTGTAGTCTGCTGTCTGATTTATTTGTTCCTTTGTTGTTATTTCATGGATATTTTTAAATTGTAAATTTAGATTGGAAATATGCTTATTTAAATCATCAAAGTTGTTTCGGATTTCCTTGTGGTTTGAGTCTATTGTCATTTGTATTTGTCCTAACATTACATATATTTCTTCCTGGAAAGTATTTATCTTGCCTTGAAGTATTGGAGGCCCTTGATTTTCCAGGCTACATCCTTCAGGAGAAAATATTGAATGTGGCATCCTGTCATTTTTTGATACATATGTGGTATCCAGGTTGTCTCCCCCCTTTAAATAATCTTTCATCAATGTTTTAATTCAAAAGTCATTTTATCAGTCAGTCAAAATTACATTTCTGTATGTTAAGCCACTTTAAATCCTTCCTACAGATTCTCCTCTAAAAGATTAGTCAAAAAGCCAAAGTTTTTCTTTTCCACAAACAGTTCTTAGATTTAAGCAACAGTCCAGGTGTTTTTTTTTTCTTTCAAACACTTTTTAATCTTATAGCTGGCTCTTCCTTTGTTCCCAGCTGTCTTCAAGGTTATTTACAATTCAAAGGAACAATTTTTTCTTTGTTTCTAGGCACTCTGCCAACTTCTGAGTCCTTATTGTTAATGTTCTGTTCTCTGAGTCTCCACTAGATGTCAGCAGTTATTTCTTTTTTCAGTTTTTCTTTCAATCAAAAAGTTATTTTTGTTATATATTTTTAAAAAATTAGGGTATAATCTTGACAGTTTTTTAGTTCCTAAATTTGTCCACACTGAAGTATTTTAAATCAAATTTTAATATATTTCTTCCCTCCTTTAATATTAATTTGTCCCTTCCATCTGTAAGGGAATGGGGATATAGTCCCCTCCCTTCACTTCTGGAGATTTTCTTGCTTTGGGGATCTTTTAAAGGATTTAGATAGTAGATAGAAGAAAGAAGATCAGTACTCTCACCAATTCCAAGCATGCTGTTCACCAATGTTTAGGTTTGTGCTCTGTGACTTCGGCTGCAAGCAGCCTGGGCTAGACACTGATCTTACGCTAGCCTTTCTCCTGTCAGGTTTGGAGGGCTTTCCCCAGATCAAACAAAGTTATTGCCATCGCTTCATGATCAACAGGGCACTCTTCCTTCATGGTCACCTCTCCAGGGCAACTTTGGACCCATCTAGGATCCCCTCGCAGAAAGAAACTAGCTGTGGGGAGCGGAGGACTGCTCTCGCATGGCCATGCGCTGTGGGTGCAAAACCGGAAGTCCTGGATTATATTCTATTGCTTGTGTTTGCATTATACTGAATTCCAATATGACATGGTCACTCTCGCCTAAAGTTCCAGCAATTTCAACTCCCTCCATCACTTGTTCTCTATTAGTAAGAATTAGGTCTAGCATAGTTTTTCCTCTAGTTCCCTTCTCTATCTTTTGGATGACAAAGTTGTCAGCTAGGTTAATTAGGAATCTGCTTGATTTTCCACTTGCTGCAGAGTTTTTCTCCCAGGTGATATCAGGGTAGTTAAAGTCTCCCATTACTACTGTGGTATATTTCCTACATACATTTGTTAGTTGTTTAGCAAAAAGTTTATCTATTTCTTTTGCTTGGTTGGGTGGCCTATAGTATATGCCTATAGCAATGGCATTCTTTTTTCCTTTTATATTGACCCATATGGGTTCTAGGAGGTTTTCATCCTTGGTTTTGTGGATTTCTGTAGAGACATAGTGACCTTTTATATATGATGCAATTCCACGTCCTCTTTTGTTATGTCTGTTTCTTTTGAATAATTTGTATCCTTCCATCAATACATTCCAGTCATGTGTTTCATCCCACCATGTTTCAGTAATGGCAACTATATTATATTTACCTTCATGTATTAGTATTTCAAGTTCACCCTGTTTGTTCCCTAAACTTTGAGCGTTTGTGTATAGACATTTGAGTCCTTTATGGGTCTTGGGTATGTTCTTATATCTCCTACTTTGTATCTGGGTTTTCCATCCTTTCCATCACTCTCTACTTCACTGTGTTATTCCTTTTTGTTCTTTCTCTTTCTCTTTACTCCCTATCTCCTTATATGATTAGTTATCTAGTGGTTTTTGCTTGGAATCGGTTCTAAAGGTCTTGAAGATTGCCCCCTCAGTTTTCATTTAAAAATCTTCTGATAAGATGAGCCAGTCATTTCCAAATATATTATTTCCAGTTCTTGTGAGGTTCACTCCATCCCTTGCCAGTAGCCCTTCATGTAGGTAATGCAGGTAATTCCAGTTTTTAAGCCAGTGGTTTGTTTCTAAAATCCTTTGCTCCCTCATTGGATTTATATTGGATATTGAATATCATTGGATATCATTATATTATATATCATTGAATATTCCTACCTATATCCTAAGGCCATTTCAGACGGCCTACTTTAGCCCTCCCTCACTGTAATGTGGGCAGAGTAGGCAACTAGCAGGAACTAGTCTGGAAAATACTGCCAGAAAGGCAATATTTTGGCTGTACTTTCCATGCTTTCAACTGGCAAGGGATTAGAGAGAGAAACAAAGAGAATCAGTGTGGAGCAGTTGGCTTGCAGAGTTGCTTCTGGCCTGGTCCTTGATGTTAGATTCAAAATCAGCTGCCTGGGGATTTGGCTATTCCAAATGTGCTTTTCCAGCTAGAATGCCTGTGATTCAAAATAGAAAAGCCTAGATCACAAAGTGGACAGAAAAGATTTCTGTTGTCAACTGCTATTGCCTTGCCTATTTGATAAAGGCAGATTTTTTTAAAAAAAATCCCAAGCTTCTTAATGTGTTAATATCGTGGTGACATTTTAAACTTTTAATTGCTGCTTTTACTCTCTGTTATTGCATGCTTTACTGCATAATTTGTTTTGTAAATTTTTGCAGTTTTTTTGACATAGGCTGTTATAATTTGGTTAGCCTTTTATTAACCTGAATTTTAAACTACTCAGATTTTTAAATAGCAAATAATGTACAAATATACTAAATAAATAAAAAGTCATTTCTTTAAAATTAAATGAGAGATGCACAAGAAAGCTGCATCATAATAAGTGTTTGATACAGAATATAATAATAAAGTATCTCCAGCTGTAAAATTAGAACAAAGATGATTCCATATAACATATGTGTGATTTATTGATAAGCTTCTTCATTGTGTATGCTGATTCTGACTTAGAAAAATGTAATTTTAGAAAATGTTTCATCCAAAAGTGGCCTGGATGCAGAATTTCATTATGTGAAAATGAAGCAAAGATTAAAACTGACATTCTATTGATGTAGTTTCCATTAAAACTTTGTTGCTGCTGCACAATTCAAAGTAACACAATATTAAGCTTACCAACTTAATTGGAATTTCTAGCTTCATAGTTTAATTAGTTTTAGGAAACTGATTTACCAATCCATTAAGTGTTAACTGATTAAATTTATACTGACATATTCCCTCCCTCAATTTGTCTTTGCTCAAAGTAACATTTAAGTTTGTAAGCTCTGTGAGAGCAGAATATTTATCAGACTATTGCAAATGAATGCTGGTAGGTTGGAATACTTCATATTTCCCTGAATTATTAACATGCTAAACAATACCAGCTAGCCACATTACAATTCTTTATTTTCTTTATTGTATATCAAGTGCTTTGGGATGACTTTTACTAGTACTAGTATCCAGTTTTTTAAAGAAATAAAAATAAATTTAAATTAATTGACAATTGTTATTATACATTGTAGAAATATATTAATATTACATTATTATGCAAATATTTATCATAAGATCCTATCCATTTTGAGTTACAAGTAATTTTCTGTTTGTTCAACAGGTTTACTCCAAGGTAAGAGTGAGGATCATTTTGGGCTGCAGATCTCTCCAGGGGGATTATACTAGATACCCTACATTGTGTGGTTTTTGTAGAAAAATGCCCAGTTTTGAAGGTTTTTGTTATCTCATTTAGAAATATCATGTGATGTTGGCTATTATTAATAATAATAATTTTAATAGTTTTAATTATTATTATTTACTGGTGAATAGTCTGGTCACCAAAAATACTGTGAAACAGACCAGTGTTATATAAAGCTATATACTTTAGATTAACCCATGTATATCTAAATTCCTCAGCTATGCCCAATTAAGTAAGCAAATAGTGATTAAACTGTATCAAAATTAATTTGAAATAAATTCTACTAAAATTCATGGGATTTTGTAACCCAGTCACCAAATTATTTGCATGATTGAAAGTGTGTCGTTGATTTCAGTCAGATTTATTTACAATTAATTATGATTAGGACTTTTACTCTTCTATTGATTTTAGTCCTACCACCTACAATCCTTGTAGGATTGCAGCTGTTTTTGCTGAATAACACTTAACATTGGTTTTAACAAAGGCTTTGTTTCCTGATATCTCATAGATTTTTGGCTACTAGTCATGATCTGTAATTTCACCCATCATGTTCCATTTTATAGAAATCTTCCGTTTCTGTAATTTCAAAATTTCAGTACCTATTGGCTATGCTGCAGAGATGAAAGAAGCATATGAGAACATGTTGAAGCATATCCAGTACACTAAGTACAATTGGACTATCTGTGGAAATCAAAAAATAGTGGATCTGCTGCTTGGGAGACATATCAGCTATACCAAGTACTGTATATACTGTATGTATATACTTGTATATACCAAGTACTGTATGTACTGTACATACATACGTGAATGGAACAGTCGTGCAAGAGAGGCACATTACATTTTTTTTAAATGGCCACTTTGGTTCCAAGGCAGAAACATGTGGCACGTGACCTGCTTCTTGATCCAACAAAGATATTTTTCCCTCTGCTTCATGTAAAATTCAGACTGATGAAAAATTTTGTGAAAGTAATGAACAAGGATAGGAAAGTTTTCATTATTTGAGCAGATGTTTCCAAGCATAACTGATGCCAAGATTAAGGAAAACGTTTTTGTTGGTCCAGAGATCATCATCAATGACAAGTGATTTGAAGATCTGTTAGTGGGGCCAGAGAAAATCTCCTGGAAAGCATTTGAAGACCGCATTGAGAATTTTCTTGTCAACCACTGTGTAGAGCAGCAAACTATATTCAGCTGGTTGACAAACTTCGTACAGCATATAAAACCATGAAGTGCAACATGTCACTGAAGATTCATTTTTTGCATTCACACTTGGACTTCTTTCCCAAATATTTTGGTGCAGTCAGTGACAAACATGGTGAAAGTTTTCACCAGGACATTGCCACAATAAAAAAATAGTATCAGGGCAACTGGAATCCATCAATGCTGATTGACTATTGTTGGATACTGCAGCGAGATGTATCAGACACTAAGTACAAATGAAAATTAGCAGCAAAATACTTTTAGCTTCGTGCAGCATGTCAGAAATGTTATGTGATTAAATACATTACAGTCATTAAAAGTTAATTTCACATTTCTCAAGATTCCTACATGATACAGACATTCTGAAATTATAGTTGCGTTTAATTTAAGGGGGGTTCATCATAATCACCAAAACTTTTTCAGGAAGCAAAACCTTTTGAAAAAAGTTGTTATCCAGTGAACTAATGTTTAACTAATTAATGCACTAATTTGTGCATGATGAATATATTTACTAGTGTTTGATCTTTATTGTAATCCTGTTTACCTACAATATAGGTGCTATATGAATTCTGTGCAGGAGTCAAAGCTCATGAAATAGGGTCCCTTGTAGTTTCTCCTGCATTGCTTTCTTACAATAAGAATTATACTGTTTGAATGCATTTCTATTTTTTTAAACTAAAAATTGATTTTATGGACATACAGTACTTCCACTTAAAACATGTTTTCATACATTGGTCGTGAAAGTAGTAAGAACTGTTTTGTCAAAAATCTGTTTATACCTCTGGAGGAAAGAATAGATATGAGTAATTCCCCCTTCCTCTCATTTCTCATCATTCTTTAGAAATTACATATTGGCAATTATCTTTGGCTATAATTTGCATTTTTTTAAAAAAGGCACTATTATGTTACTCTCATTGCTAATTGTAGCTCCTTTTTTCCAGAGCTTTAATTGTGGCTCATTTATTAAACTCTATTTAGCTGAAAGCTCTTGATTCTAATGCCTTTTTCTAATTACTAGATTTTGCACAATATTGCACTAAAGAGATAAGTTTCCTATTGATCTGAATTCTTTATCAGATACATTGTGAAAATAAATGGAGTAGTCCAAGTAGGGGACTGCAAAATACAGAATAACAAATCTGAAGATTTGTGCAGATTTATGTGCAAAGTGTAAAGTGTTTTCTTATTTTTATCTAACATAATTTTAATAGCATACATTGTTTAATGGGGATTGTGAGAGTCATTTTCCGCATAAAACAAAGTACTGTTCAGTGTAGTGACTAAAGTGCTGGGCTAGAAACCAGAAATATGTGAGTTCTAGTCTCAGGCATGAAAAATGGTTGGGCGGCTTTGGGGCAGTCTTTCTCTTTTAGCCCAATCCACCTGATATAGACACAAGGGATTAGGTATGTACACTGGCTTGAGTTGAGCAAAAATGCAAGGCAGGAAAAAAAATCTAATCTATTCTTTTATATTTTCTCAGGTACAGATATAAATCAGAATTTGCAAAGTGAAATTTCTTTTACTGAGACAGTAAGTAAAACAAGTTTTGTTTCAATGACAAAATAGGATTAAGAAATTATTAGAAAAGGAATGACACATAATAAATCTTTTCCAATTTTGTTAGACAATATGGACTCCATTTGTTGTAGACTGATGAATTCATAGTATCCTGGACAGGGTGTCTTTGAACAACTCATCTATTTATTTATTAGATTTTTATCTCACCTTTATTTTTTTTATAAATAACTCAAAATGGCAAAATATATAATATTCCTTCCTCCTTCTATTTTCCCTATGACAAAAAAACCTATGAGGTGGGTTGAGGTGAGAGTGAGTGAGTAGCCCAAAGTCACCCAGCTGACTTTCATGCCTAGGGCAGGACTAGAACTCACAGTTCCCCAGTTTCTATGCCAGCAGTTGAACCACTGCACCAAAAGAGGAGGAGGAGGAGGAGGAGGAGGAGAAAAAGAAAAAGAAAAAAGGCCTCTCCGAAAACTTTTTCTCATACAACTTCCTTAGAATCTAGGGATAGATTGGAAATGTTTCTCAGCCATATCACTAATAGTAATAGAAAACAGTTGCTTTTGCTAGATCACTTATTTATATACGTGAGAGATGCTAGTCTTCTCATTTTAGTCCCAATCTAGTTCTTTAAATTGGCCTGGAGTTGGGGTGAGGAAACAAACCCCACCCTTATGCATCCCTACAGGAGAGCAGATTGGACAATGGCATGGAGTGCTGCTGACTATGGCATTCTTAAGCCTACTTTCCCCCTTCATTCAGGTCAAGTGTTCCAGGGATTATTGCTGTTAAAAGGTTGGGATTCCAGAATTTATGCTCTTTGTGCTTTTTCTACCTTGTTTAAAATATATGCAAATGTTGCATTTATACACTTTGGCCCATTCATTACATTTACTTGAAAAAAACCAGTTACATTATTGCTTTTAATTTTTAACTTATATTTTATATCTTCTAGCACTCTATTATTCTCCACTGTAATTTTCACTCCTCTTTTGGTATATCATGTTAGGTCCTTTGTGCTCCTTTTTAATAACTCTATCCACCCCCTTATTTTATAACAATAATAAAAAAAATGGTTTGGTGGGAAACACTTCTTTTTGGCCAACCACATTTATTTATATTGGTCAAAGCTAATTTCAGAGACAAATAAGTATCTGTAATAGAGTCAATAATGACATTGGAATGCTGTGGCAGTAGGAAAGTTGATATTATGGTAGAAAAGGTTACGTTATTGAACAGCTAGGTGATTTTTTTAAGCTGTTACAAAATGCTATGAGTTTGCCTTTTCATCCAAGGTGATATATACACTTTTATTTCAAATAAACCAAAGAGACTTTTGTTGATGCAATTTTTCATAATGGTTTCCTTAAGATATATTATTTATTAATTAGAAAGACATTATTATCTTTTATAATCAGCCCAAGACATGGATATGTCTATTATGAAACTATAGATTCCAAAGATGTATAATTTGAAATAATATTGTTTGCCATATTTCATTTTTTTATTGCTAACAGAAGGAGACTATCTAGTTAAATAGTTTCTCATTATTTGAATTTGTAGAATATAGTATTAATATTTGCTGAGTGCAAATCCCAAGGAATAAATTTGTTGGCTTATGGTAATTTCTCCTACTATACTTTAAGGGAGGAGTCTCTGCTAGTATCAAATATTACCATTTAGGGAATCCAAGATACATAGGGAAGATCAATTTTATTCCACGCCTATTGGCCCTTCGAGGCAGATTAAGTCAGGAAACAGATTCCATAAAAACGTTAGAAATCTACTTTATTGTTGTAGACTATATAGCAGAAACTTGAAAGCCAGAGTGTATTTTCCTTTCCTTCTCTTTATAATCCAGGGATTTAAGGGGAAATCAGCTTGAGTTTCTTTTTAATGGTCCTTCATTTCTAAGGCTTAAAACATTATTATTTTTCATTTCATTCAAAAAGCTCCTTTTCATTTCACTCTCACCACTCTATGCAGTGGGTTTGGATGAGATGTAGGATGAGTTTTTCTACAATATGTGCAGAATATTCTGCAGATATATGTTCTGTCATATATATCTGCACACATCAAAGGCTTTTAATAAATTAAGATTTGCAGACAGATAAGTCAAAGTCTTTCAACTTGATATATGTTGAAAAGGAAATATTTGGTGCATTTATTTGTTGTAACAAGATGTTCCTAACCAAGATATTTAATCTTTTTCTTTTAGGATGAAGCAATTTTTGGATGGGTGTAGAAAAATAAAGAAACAAGGAAAAGAAGATTTATTTATTGTTCTTATTTTCATTGTTATATGAAATTAGCATCTAACCATTCAAGAGAAAAACAAAAGAAAGTACTGGAACATAAGTGCCATGTAGTTTATACAAAACATGTACAATATAAAGTACAAAGTATGCATTTGTGATTATTGCATTTATGATTACATTAGACTGTTATAAATTTTTGTTTAAATTCTAAGCAATGCTCTTTGTTAGTATTTTGTATAAATTCTTATATAAGAATACAATATAATATATGGTTCTAACACTACTGAAAGAACATTTAGAATTTCAGAAAAAATAAGTTTGTATGAAATAAATATATAAATTGAAACATAAATTGAAGTTTTGAATTAATTTTATTCCCATGCAATTAAGATTGCATACTTGAATCTTTGTATGTTGAAAAATTTAAGTAGCAGTCAGTCATCAATCTCAGCTTGCCATAAGTAAAGTTCAAGGTAAGTGAAGCAGCAAAGTGTGAATTCATAAAGGTGATGAAGTTGGGATGCAGTGGCAGTATTTTATTATTGCAGTTAGGCATCCCAAAGTTATTCAACCATGTAACCTACTGAGTGTTAAAAGGAAGGGTCATTCTCCTTCCAATATTCACTGTCATGATATAACTTTTCATTGCTTCCTTGCTTCTATGGATTATTGCCTGGAAACCTCATGACTCATAGTGCGAAATATATTACCTAAGAGCAATATGTTTCCTGAAAAACCAAATAAAAATGATCCCTTCCTGAACAAGAGAACATTGTCACATTTCCATCCCCATCTATATCTTCATGTCTTCATCTTCAAGTTCATGCCTTGAACTTAGAGAATGTTGTCAAAGACTTGATATTCAGCATCCTTGAACAAAATATAGTTTAGATAGAGGTAATGCATTTCTATGCAATTCCCTGTTCTCCAGTAATAATATATAAATCTTCTGTATGAAATTTCTCTAAAATAGAGATGTGGTAGTTTGGTAGTTTACAGTGCAGGAGCTTAGCACACAATAAGGCCTAAAATAGCTGCCTGCAATATATAAACTGAACAAATAGGAAAAGCAAAAATAAGCCTTTTTTTTTTTTTAAAGCAAGTTTGATTTCTTTACTCTTGCCGTTTTCATTGGGAATTTAATGTAATATTAGTTAAAAGTAGCTGGTGACTCCATAGTTAATTGACTAAATGCAAGATGCACTGTACTTAATTTCCAATTCCTGCTTTCAGATTATCAGATATTAAACTTCACCTTCTCTGAGAGCCCCAAAACAATCAAACAAGAATAAACAAAATAGAGACAAAAAATCCAGGATTTCCCATAAGGTCACTGAACTTTCCTGAAAGACAACTTATCCCATTCAGTGCAGATTTTTAAAAGGTTATACTTGGATTTGAAGAAAACATCTACATTACAGTCACCTAGTTACTGTTACAAACGTGGCCCTTGGTCCAACCTAAAAGTGGAAAATCTATAGCTGTTAAATTGTTGTTTCCTGCAGTCTGGCCAAGGGTAAAAATGTTGGAAGCTACCATTCAATAAGACTTTCTCATAAGAAAATACATTTGTGCAAGACTTCTCTTATTGAATTATAACTCATGTACAGCTTGGTGTTAGGAGAATTGAATGTAGCAACAGACCAGTAGTGGGATTCAGCCAGTTCGTACCACTTCGTCAGAATCGGTAGCTAATTTTTTGTTGCCCAGGCCCAGAATGGACTTCTGGAAGAGGCATCCACACAAAGAACCGGTTGTTCACATATTTGAATCCCACCACTGCAACAGACAGTATATAGACTTAAATTTTCATTAGGGAACCCTACAAGATATTATTATTTATTACAAGATAAAAGTCTTTTTAAAAGATGTTGATTGCTTTAATCAGTCCTTGATATTAGCATCCCTCAGGAATGAAACCTTGTATTAATTATGTCTAGTATATATTGTATGCAAATGAGGTTGTATGTGCTTAGATTCTACATTTTAAAACCGAATGTGGAAAATCCCCCCACAATGTTTTTATTTTCTGAACTGAAGTTTTTTTGAGTTCATGATGAATAAGTCTGATTAATAAGGTAAGAGTGAATTGGGAGAGAATTGTTTTTATTTTACAAAGGTATCCTTGAACGAGAAGGAGAGAAAACATTCATCTAAAATGATAGGTCCAAGTAAAAATTGCACCCAATCAACACTTGAGGTGCTTTATTTTATTAAATCCATACAGCCTCAGGAAATATATCTTCCTGTGGTATCTACGGCTATGGGAAGATTTTTTTCTACCAGAATGAGCTGCAATGGAATAGAGGCTTTGGGTTGCAGACACAGGCAAAGTAAAATAGAGCCTAGCCCAGGGGTAGGCAACCTTGGCTCTTTTATGACTCGTGGACTTCAACTCCCAGAATTCCTGAGCCAGCATGGCTCAGGAATTCTGGGAGTTGAGGTCCACGAGTCATAAAAGAGCCAAGGTTGCCTACCCCTGGCCTGGCCCATACCCACTGCTACTCTGATTGTTAATAACTTTATCTGCCTCTAATGTCATTCACTGAATGAGATTTCCATACATCCACCCACTTCAAGGAAGCACATGGATTTTGTTACCTTGTTTTGAGAAGCCTCAAAGGGAGGCATCAAGGTCATAAAGATTGAAACTAGCATGCTGCTACCATCTCCTTAATCCAAAGAATTCATTAGACAGAGATATAGGATTAGCTGGGTGGGAGGTCCTGCCCAATACATGTGGTTGCCCTGGCCAGATGTTTGGAAGCAGCCTGAACCCAAAATTAATTATTTCCAAGATTCTCGCTGAATTTTTACTAAGTTTATTGAGATGAAAGGGATAAGATTATAACAACTTCAGCTACTGAATTATATCCCATTTAGAACCTAATAGGCAGAGGACTTTTGGTTTTTAACAGCCTTTCTATGATCTGATTATGTTACCTAGTTTGGGTAATGAAACGTCTGCAAGAAAACAAGCAAGTTCAGAGAGCACCAAGGACCCCTCATGTCAACCCTGAGCTACAAATATTCTCCTTTGTTAATATACAGACTGTTCATTAGCCTAGGACCTCATTATTACACATGTAAACTGTACCAATAAAGTTGCCTTATGTCAATGCCAATGACAGGTTAGATTCCAACATTAACACACACTTTCACTTACGCAAAAGATCTGCACACATTACATCACTATATTCGGTGTGCTACATTGGTTGCCAGTTGGATTCCTGGTTTAATTCAATGTGCTGGTTATAACCTTTAAAGTTCTATATGGCATGGGACCAGGTTATTTGAGAACACACACCCCCCCCAGTTATATCTATCCATCCAATCAGGTCCAACAAGAGAAATGAGGGTTCCATCATCAGCCAGGGACTGTTATTGGGCAGAACTTAGGAAGAAAGCCTGAGCAATAATTATATTTTATAACTATAACAAAAGGAGATTCATTTATAGGAAATATATTATAGGGACAGGCATAGCCTAGCATCTGGCTAACTAGATGCTACCAGGAGAATATCTAAAAGCATGTGCTCTGTGCATGTGTGCCTAGGAAGAATGGCAGAAAGAAGTAACCTCAGATTATCAATCTCTTGAACAAAAAACAGGTGGAATGGTAGACAACAATAGGTTCCAGAGATAATCCTTAACTATCTATACTTACTGTCATTTTGGGGCCATGAGGTATTGAAAAGTCAGTGTCACTGGATTTGACTCTCCAAGATCCCTATTTGTGCCAATCTACAATTCCCACACGGTAATTTTTGAAGAGTTCTCTGTTGATCTCTGGAGAAAGACTTAGTAAGTGGATCTGTCAGCAATGTATTGATTGGGTGATCTGATCTGATTTGTATTCCACTGCAATAAAAATGACTGCTGGTGAAACATTTCTTTGGGTTTCAAGTCAATACAACCTTTGTCTTTAATTGTCCATCTCTTTAGAAGTCTGGTGTTTCAGTTCAGAGAGTCCTACCTGAGCATCCATACATGGTGGAATTTGGTTTCCATGTGCTTCAGTCACCTTTTGTGCAGCCTTTCTCCACTTGATCTTCCTCTTGATAGGCTGTAGTTAGCTAGATGCTAGACTTTGCCTATTAGTACAATTTGTTTCCTATAAATAATCTCCTTTCTGTTAGGCTTATAAAACCTGTCCACTAATCATTGTTTAGATCATAATCTGATTTTCAAAAATGCTTCAATGCACGCACAGAACGGTTCAACCTCCAACAAATAGAACTTCTAGGTTAGATCTATGACATTGGTTTCCATGTTAATATTTACACTGTCTCTACCCAGTTAGAACATTGTTGTGCAGGTAAATGCTACTACAATGTAAAGATGCATTCCCAAATGTTTCCCAAGGGAGAGAATTTCTTTCTTAAAATATTGCAAAATATGGCTGCTAGAAAATGCATATACAAGTAGTCCTTGACTTACATCCACAACTGAGCCCAAAGTTTCTGTTGTTAAGTGAGACATTTGTTAAGTGAATTTTGTCTCATTTTATAACTTTTCCTGCCACAGTTGTTAAGTGAATCACTGCAGTTGTTAAATTGGTTACATGGTCATTAAGTCAATCTGGCTCCTCTATTAATTTTTTTATCAGAAGGTCACAAACAGTGATCACATGACTCCGGGATACTGTGAACCTCATAAATATGAGTCAGTTGCCAAGTGTCTGAATTTTTATCACGTGACCATGGGGATACAGCAACAGTCGTAAATGTGAAAAATGGTCATAATTCACTTTTTTCAGTGCCATTGTAACTTTGAACAGTCACTAAATGAACTGTTGTAAGCCAAGGACTGCCTATAGATCTTGCATAGATATTTCAATTTTTAACTGTATATTTGATTTATTTAATAAAAGTTTTATTTTGAGTAACATGCAGAATAAGTAGAAAAAAGACCTTATTTAAAGTCTTAAATACATTTACAAGAAGAGAGAAAATGTGATTGGTTATCGATGGAGATTCTCAGTCATCCAGGTCATGGTTGTCCCAAAGGTGCTTTTTTTCAAAAGGCAACTAGACTTTGTTTTTTCCTTGAAGATGTTTCATTTCTCATCCAAGGAGCTTCTTCAGTTTTGACTAAACAGTGGAGAATGGAAGGATTTATATTCCTTGCAGTCATCTGGTGGTTAGCATTCTTTTAGAAAGTCATTGAGGCCAGTTGGAGGTTTATCTGTGCCCTGTGTACATGGGTGTGGAGCCTTCTTGGAACTGCCAAAAGGACTGTGTTGTAGACTGTGTTGCACTATTCAGGTTCAAGGAATAAGAAAGTCTAGTTGCCTTTAAAAAGAAACAACTTTGTGATCGGTTATCCATATTTCAGACATGCTAATAAAACCAGAGAGCCAGTTTTAATAACACAGTAATATAAATATGAACAGTGCTTATGTTGGACTACTCTGGCAGTTTGTTCATGGGCCTTGCAGTCACACTTTCCAAAGTACGTTTGAAATGGATAGTTTGGACCAGGGGTAGGCAACCTTGGCTCTTTTATGACTCGTGGACTTCAACTCCCAGAATTCCTGAACCAGCATCGCTGGTTTGGACTCTTAAAGTTAACACATCATCAAAGATAATTGTAAAAAATAACAACTTGATTTGCTTAGATCAGAATAGATATATCTCCCCCATGCTTGAGACCCCGTTTGGTCTAGTAATCAAGGCACCAGACTAGAAACCAGAAGACTGTGGGTTCTAATCCTGTCTTAGGCATGAAAGCTGCTGGGTGATTCATTTTTTCCCAGCCCACTGTCAGGCTTGAGTGATAAGCTAGTCGGTCCATTTCTATCAACATCTGATTGACATTAGGAGGAAAAAAAATATAGTCCCATTCTATGGGACATCATCTTTTATTGCATACAGTATATTGGTTCTGTTTGGATGGCTGTCAGTTCATATATAATATGCAATATAATATCTAAATTTCTCTTTGATTTACTGCTTCCAAGTTAATTATTTGTTTACTTTCTTAATGGTGTTCATACTGAGATTTAACTTGTTCTTTCTCTGGGCAAAGCTGATAGCTTCAAACATAA
The DNA here is from genome assembly GCF_001527695.2 of Protobothrops mucrosquamatus. NCBI lineage: Eukaryota > Metazoa > Chordata > Lepidosauria > Squamata > Viperidae > Protobothrops > Protobothrops mucrosquamatus. Next base: position 377,470 of record NW_015386217.1, on the reverse strand, counting down.
AATGCCAAGTTTATATAAATTCATTACTGTTACTTGATATAAATGCATGAATAACTGACTTGGCAAGTATAATGCAAAGGCATTTCAACCTTAAAACCAGCCTTTTGAACTTTCTAAAACAGCCATGAGGGCTTCCACAGCTTTCAGGAGATAGTACAAGTTTTTCTTTTCAAATTGCCACATAATTTTTTATTTCTAGAAATAACAGAGAAACGGAACTTTATATATTTTCCAAATCTGGTTCTGACCAACAAAATAAAAACACAGGTCAGATAGTTCCTTTTTAATTGTCATGACGAACTTAACTATCATATTTGATTTAATGGCAATTTATCCTCATGATAATTAGTCACATGTAATTAGATTCAACTTAGTTTTCTTAGTTTTTCTTATCACCACATATTACTAATATTCGGATAACATTATAGTTAATGAGCTCCTTGCTCATTCCCTCAATCTTTTATTTCCTGCTATGTTTCTAACTGATTGCCAAATGTATACAAAAGACTGTAACTTGAGACATGAAAAATGGAAATCACTGTTTTTTCAGTTGTGCTCCTGCATATGGTGTTCATATTGTACATTCTCTATACATGGATTATTCATCCTAGCTTTGGCTATTGGTTGGAATAAAGAACTTCAGAATTTCAGTTCTTCTTTGGGATTGATTTGAGAGTTATTATGTGTCTGTGCATGGATTATTCACTATCTGCACTTAACTGACTCCTTCTCCTCTCCTCACCTCACCTCATCTCACCTCTCCTCTCTTCCAATGAAGAGTTGAGCAATATAGTATTATCATTTGTGAGTGTGTGGTACTGTTTATAACCTTAATTCTTCCTCTCTCCCCCATTATTATTATCATCATCATCATTATCATCATTGACATTATCATTATCATCATTAACATTATCATTATAACTATAATTATCATTATCAATATTAAATTTTGATGCCACCCAACTCCAGAGCAACAACTACTATTAATTTCAAGTTTATATAATTATATACATCTATATTTTTATTCTGTTCATTAGTTTAGCATAATAACAATATACACCATGTGACTCTGTCAAATGTCAAATGGACTTGGATCACTTAAACCCACATGGCAGTGAGTCTGACAACAAAGACTATATTTTCTATACTGTACAATAACATCTGGGAGGGGGGAGCATTCCAAATCACTGTAAATATTGGCAACAATATGCAAAGTATTTATTTCCCATATTCTATCTTCCTTTGAGGGAATTCTCAACAGTACAAATAAAGAGCATGATTGTGTCAGCTCTCTGGAATTCTGTGCTGCTAAATGGAAGAAAAGGAGGCTGTCTCCCACCAAAAGTTGGAAATGAAACTTGTTTCCTTTGCCAAATGTTTCCCTCAATTTAACAGTGACCACCGATCAATGATTAAGCTGGAATTAAGGAGAAATGCAACTCAGCAAGATACATGTACACCTAGAATGAATATTACACCAGAGGAAATGTAATCCATGACATTCTTATGTCTATTCCACTTTACAGATAGGCTTTACAGGAGGCTTTTTCTTGTTTTAAAGACAAGCTAATCTTAATAATAATAATAATAATAATAATAATAATAATAATAATAATAATAATAATAATAATAATAATAATAATAATAATAATAATAATAATAATAATAATAATAATAATAATAATAATAATAATAATAAAGTTGGAAGGGACCTTGAAGGTCATCTAGTCCAACCCCCTGCTCAGGCAGAAAACCCTATACCATTTCGGACAAATGGCTGTCCAGTCTCTTCTTAAAAACTTCTAGTATTGGAGCATTCACTGCTTCTGGAGGCAGATTGTTCCACTGGTTAATTGTTCTCACTGTCAGGAAGTTTCTCCTTAGTTCTAGATTGCTTCTCTCCTTGATTAGTTTCCACCCGTTGCTTCTTGTCCTGCCTTCAGGCGCTTTGGAAAATAGCTTGACTCCCTCTTCTTTGTGGCAGCCCCTGAGATATTGGAACACTGCTATCATGTCCCCCCTCGTCCTTCTCTTCGTTAAACTAGACATACCCAATTCCAGCAGCCGTTCCTTATATGCTTTAGCCTCCAGTCCCCTAATCATCTTTGNAAAACTGGATGCAGTATTCCAAGTGTGGCCTTACCAAGGCATTGTAAAGTGGTATTAACACTTCACATGATCTTGATTCTATCCCTCTGCTAATGCAGCCTAGCACTGTGTTGGCCTTTTTGGCAGCTGCAGCACACTGCTGGCTCATATTTAGGTGATTGTCCACTAGGACTCCGAGGTCCCTCTCACAGTTACTACTATTGAGCAAGGTGCCACCTATGCTGTAATGTGTTATGGTCTGGTCTTAAGCATGTATATTGCTTGAGACTAACTTGAATTCAATAGGTGCATTGCTCTGCCTTGGCTGTTTAGAAGGGTATTAGTATTTGCATTATATTAATTTAACATTTATCCATATTTGGATGCACATTCTTAGAACCATATTGTTTCAATGGTCCTCAGCTTCCAGAGGATGCTTTTTCTCAGGATTTGAAGAGTGAGCCTTTTGAAAATTCCTGCTTATGATTCCTTGGCAACATGGCTCTGCCTACTGTAGCTACATCTGCTCAGATTCCTGAAATCGTCACCTATCTGTCCATGACATCACAGCAGATGGGAGATGGACTTGGTGCAGACGTAAAACTCTTAGCGTGCTGCCGGAGACAGGCAGGCCAGGCTGAGCTGGAGTGTCGCCTGCCGTGCTCTGTGCAGACTGTAGGTGGCGCTGTAGATAAGCACCGTCTCCTTTTCTCTGTGCTAGCTCTTGTGGCCGCCCTGGGCGACAGCAGGTGGTGCCAGATCCCGCACGGAAGCCGCCGCCCCAGCTTGGGAGTGTTTGCCTGCCGCAGACTCGAGCGGCTGTCTCTGCGCTCACTCCTTGATCCTCTTTCAGTAGCGTTTGGAACCAGCCGGCTGAGGAGCGAGGCGCTGTCCATTCAGCACCACCGGGGGGGTTAAAAAAAACAGCTTTTTTTGCGCAATCCGTCGTGAACCTCCTTCCAAGAGCGAGGTGTGCCCTGCAGTAAGTAAATAGTGGGAGGATGATGGGGGTGGGGGGCGGGAGGAGGATTCCCCCCCCCTCGATCGTCTGATTCTGAGGCATGTATTTGTGACCCGCCCCTGATTACTGGCGCAGATGCATCATGGCTAAGAAAAAAAAATGAGGACGAAAAGGGGCTCTTGAATATCCTTGACACTGTGTTTCCTTTGTTAATTTGTTCATAGATTATCATTCATTCTGGAATATATCAGTTGCCAGAGAAGAGGGGGTTGTTATAAGAATGATTGTTATTAAGCATCACTTTTGAAAGGTTTTGTGCAGTTGCTGTGATTTTTTTTTTAAATAATAGATGTAATATACAGATAAAAACCTGGGCCAAATGCACCCCTGGTTTAGATATTTTCTGTTAGCAACAAAGGAGGTTCACTCCTACAACCTGATCTTGATATAAAACAACCCTTGTTTGGAGCTAAACCAACAGAAGCTTAGCTGAACTCTCTTGTGGGTGGTTTATGCCTGATGATATATTCTTTAAAGGAAGAAATAAAGGTAAAACGCTTCTCCCTCTTCCCCCTCCCTCTTTTCCCCCTTCCAATTTAACAGAGATATGCAAGTGGGAACCATATGACCTGCAGGGTTTATTGAAATATGGCAAGCTGACATATTCTGTCCTTAATTTCCCCTCCTTTCTGTTCCACCTTCCTTCTTACCCCTTTAATACTGATCACCTCAATATGTTTTAGGTCTGGAAAGTGAGATCTAAGGATGGTGAAGCTGGGAAGCAATTTGAACGAAAAGAACAAGCAGCAGCCGTCCAATGAGGATGGTTTTCAGACGGTTCCTTTGATAACACCCTTGGAAGTCAATCACTTACAGTTCCCAGCTCCAGAAAAGGTAAATGGAAAACAAAACAAAATCTAAAGCAAAACAAAACAAACAAACAAAAAGGAGAATAGGCAATATAGGCTTTCCAACTATTCTGTTCTATTGCCTTTCAGAAGCACAGAAAAGACCCATTGTTCCCTTTAAAGGGGTTGACTTTTGCTGTGTGCACCTGTCTGTTTTCAAAAGCGGAGCAGACCAGCATACAATAGAAATGGATCATGGCTAAAGCCTGAAAAAATGGCAGAGTCTATTCATCCTTTTATCCAATAAAATAGACTGGGGGAAAATAAGCTAATTAAACAATTACAATGAATTTGTGTATTTTAAAATCAGCTTTACAACTGCAATCCTAGTTGCTTATCTGACATGAATGTAACCAGCTGCAATGAATTCTTTTGATAAAGTATTGCAGGGAGATGTTTCATGCCTACATTCCTATACCTCTCTCCTTTATTACCTTATGGGAAGAAAATGCTTTTGTCAAGCAAGTGAAAGCTTAGATTTTGAATGGGATCCTCAAAAGTCAGTATCACCGTTTACTTCTTGCTGAGCCATTATTTGAATACAGTCTGTTGTCATCTAATCTGTACACATTATCTTATCCTTTATTATTATTATTATTATTATTATTATTATTATTATTATTATTATTAATAATGTAAGGACATAAATGTTTCTCAAATTTATTTAATCTGTGTTTTATGTGGATAGAACATCACTGCAGTGCATCTGTCTATTCAGTTCTCAGCCCCAAAATATGTAGAAAACAGGCTACCTGGACTGTAGGCATACACACAAAGGTGAAAAGAGCAAATTAAGCAAATTATGCTTAATTCATCCCAATAACGTCACTCTCCTGCCAAAACATTAAAAGTTCTCTCTTTAATACATTATAATAAGTCATAATATCTTTTCTTATATAGAGGAACTCTACTAAGTCATTTGGTGATGCAGTGATTGAGAGAGAAAATGATAGAAAAGATTAACAATCCATAAAATTGCATTTATGATTGCAAGGAGTTGCAATGCGAATCAGTTCTTAGATTTTTTTTTTTAAAAGATTACTTTGAATCTTGAAATGCTTATCTGTTTCTTTCCAATAATTTTAAAAAACTTATTTATTTATCCAATTTATATGGACACCCATCTATCCAAGAGCCTCTAGGCAGCAAATCAAAAAGAATTACATTAAAATAAACCAAAGAAACAACTAAAAACAACTAAAATGACATTAAGGTCCAATAAAAACCCAAAACTACAAGACACATATTCCCATGCCATAGATCCCATTCTAATGTCCCAGTCCCAAAGCCAAGAGGAAAAGCCAAGTCTTCCTGGCCTTGCCAAAGGACAATAAAGAAGAGACTGCCCATGTTTTGGGGGAGACTGTTCTAAACACTACAAGAATAATAATCTTAAAAACATAGAAAAGAAAAATAAGTCTGTCAATGATTATTACTCTTGATCATTATATAAAATTTGCAGAATCAGAACAATGGGCTTTTCATTACTTTGCAATGGGACACCTCCAGAAGTGTGTTGGTGCCTTCATGTCCTGCTTGTGGGCTTCATGGTTGGCTACAATGGAGGTAGAATATTTTACTAGATAAGCCTCTTATCTGATTCAACAAAGTCTACCTTGTTTTAAAATAAAAACATTTACATTGAACTTAAGAATAGTACATATTACAGACAAGAGTATTGTTTATCGGATACACAGAATTTCTAATAAAACAGATGTAAGCTGTTGATCCAGTGGATAATATATGGAGATCAGGGCCTATATCCTTCTTCAACCACACAATTAATTTAGGCAAATATTTATCAGTTTCAGGTCGGAATAAAGGCGATATCCGTTTCATTTTATTTAGGCAAGGAACTCAGTTCACATGAATGAAAAGCTGGGGCAAATAAGTTATTAGCAATGCAATACAAATCCTGAAAAGTCTTGAAAAAAAAACACCATGTGGCATATGCTATATCTGGTGATGCAGATTGTTTTGGATAACAGTTTCTACAATCTCTTGATGATGTTGGTCATAATTGAGGATTTTTAGAGTCTCAAATATCTGGTGAACTACAGATTATTTGAGCCTATCTAGGGTGACAGAACAATATAAGGCGTTTCACAATCACTATCACTTTTGTTTCCTTTATACAGTACAGTATTTAAGCCAAGCACTGGGACTTTGCTTACTTATGATGAATAAAGACATGAGCAAAACTGAATTATACTGTCATTTCCCAACTGTTGCCTTGTGAATGTGTCAGATTCTATTTGGCCTTTGGTCATGACTTGTAAGTCATATTATCCCTGGTTTGTAGAACAGGGGATGTTAACTGAGAAATACATAGAAGTATATACCACAATGTATATAATTATCATAATTTTAAAATCAACTCTTTCTATAGGAGATGCACAATTATGGTAGATGTTCCAGGAAAAAAGCCTTGCAGGATATTAGGAAATTATTACAAATCATCAACTTTATCTCACAATATTTTTATGAGAATCAAGCAAGCTCAATTTCCTATATGGAATCTTTGGAAATTAACAGTAATTTCCTACATGCAGTGTAGATGATTATTTTTTCCCCCAAAGCAATAGTTAAAATTCTGTTACTCACACTTTTGCTATCTACAAAGCATTAAAAAAATCCATATATGCAAAGATAACTTACAATAAATACTGGCAGAGCATAAACTGTATATATACAATAATTTAATATTCGATGATAACTCATCTAACCTGATAAAGAAGGAACTTATATTTACCTACAAGCTTTCTGTGCACCTTGAGTTATATCTGCAACTTTAACATTTCATCTATATTCAAGATCAAATTAGGTCTTTTCTAAGAAGCTTTTAGTGAAGGAAAGCAAGTTCACTGATGGCGCTAAAAAGAAAAATAAAGTATTGTTATGTTATAATCTATTTTTTTAAAAAAACAAAACAAATGGGAGAAAATATCCTTCTGAATACTTTATTTATTGTCTTGGAAAAGGCAATAATTTTCTCAAAATCATTAAAATCATCTCAATTCCAAATTTGCCATTCTTTTGTCAATTCTTCCATGCATATCTATAGTATTTCATACTATCTGCTTGAATATATCTATACTATCTCTATACATGTTTGCAGAGTACTCCAGCTAAGGCCATAGAGAAGTTTATTTTCTAGCATACTGCCTAAAACAACACTAGTGTGCATGATGCCCTGTCTCTTAATGTAATATAACTAAAAATAATTAAGTGCTCAAACCCAACCAGCTCTTCTCCTTCTTTGTTCACAAGAGAATCTTAAAGATGGGGAATTTAGATTGTGGCACTAAAATAATCAGACTGATGTTCATGAATGCACATTGCCCTTTGCCAAATCAAGAATTACCTTGTAGACAATGAGGCATCCACTGATATGGTCTAGAAACAAATATAGTGCTATATCTGTATTTTAGTATCGTATAGAAGAGAACCAGCTTGTTGCAGTGGTTAAAGGCATTGGACTAGAAACCAGGAGATTGTGAGTTCTAGTCCTTCCTAGGCATGAAGTCAACTAGGTGATTTAGGGCCAGTCATTTTCTTTCTGGGCAATTTCAAACCAGCTCTGAGAAACGTTGCCATGTAATCACCAGAAGCCCAGACCGACTCGAAGGCAAAAAGTCACCAGCATCATATAGAATCAGAATCTAGCATAAGGAAAGGAATCAGGTCTTGTCTGTCTTTGGAAATGTTTTATAATATCGGTGAAGTTTCTGGTATGGTGTGAAAAATGGAGGTACTTTAAATGACTCTATACTTTCTTCAGTGAAGCTCCTCTTTTGCCTACAAAGCATTCCAGATTCAGTCCTTGTGATCTATGAAAGAAGCTAGGTTTTGTCATGAAAAGGCCTTAGGCTATTTTGTGTTCAATGAACTAATAATGGGATATGACATAAGACCTTATCTAATGTTTCATCCTCCTCCAGTGTATTACTATATCTGAGTGAAGTCAGAGTCCGTTAGTACATTTAACCGAAAGGTATTTTGCAGCTCAAGCTCTGATCATTATCTATTTTTGTCTTTTAATTCTCTTAGTTGACTGAAATATACATTTTGCATTTCTGGGAACTTCAGTGGCTAAGAATGCAAAGTAGAAAAAAATAGGTCACCTTGAATATCCACAGGGGTCAGAAAGTCAAGATGGCAGAACAACCATGCAATCAAAACCCTGACCATTTTCTTTACATGCATTGCATGTACAAACCAAAGTAAAAAATAAAGTTGGAGTTTCAATTGACAAACACAGCCATCATCTTGACTTTTTAAAACCTTCCCTGTAGATGCCCCAACATATCACAATTTTCTTCCTGCGATGTGGAGTTAGTTTATTTTCTTTGTTTTTCAAATAATAAGCCAAATTAAATAAGTATTTAGAGATGGCTTTTTTTTTTTGGCATCTTAGGTCTTGAGAACAGAATAAATTAGTTACCGATAAGCAGAAGCGTGGGTATTTCTTTTCTTTTCCTTTTTATCAAATTCCTGCTATGATTCTTTTTTTAAAGAAGTGAGGTACAAGCATGTGGCCTAGTCCTAGGGCTGCTTTTAAACAATGTGGTTCAGACAACTCTATACTATTTTTAACCAAGCAATTTTAGGTAGACATTTTGTTCTTTGTGAGAGGATAAATAACAATGCAGTCAATGAAGGAGAAATGAAAAGAAATGCACAACACTTTTGCTTTTTCTACGCAAGCTCTTAAAAGGAAGGGGTAAACTTTTATTGAATTTGGGGAGGGATAGAGTAGATTTGTATAAACTTGCCCTCTTAAAAATGACTACTATGACTTTGCAATTGTATACCTTGCTCTTCCTTGACTATCTATATCTTAAGTCTGTTTGTTGTCTTCAGGAAACCTTAGAATTTATTTAAGCTACGAGGGGCAACATTTATAAGAGATAGGTTGCCTATTATCTTCAGGAGATTTTAAAATTAAATATGAAATTCATTTTTCAATTTTAGTGGAAAATCTCTCTATATTGTTACTATTTCTTCAGAACATTCAATTCAAATAAAGACTTCACAAACCTTTGTGATCAGTTCAGTAATACCCTATTCCTTTTAATGTAGGGACATTCCCTTTATTATTCCCTTTAATGTCCTTTTAACCTAAAAAGTTGGGAAATTAATCTTCCTGAAGTTAATCAAACAAAAGGAGAACTAGAGGCACTACCAGTTCAAAATGTTTGTTTCCATTGAGTTTCACATTTCTATATTAGGAAATGTGAAGCTTGCTTAGTTTCAGTATTTGTTTGCACATGTTATTTATTTGCAGGCTTACTCTAATCGGAATACCCCAAGAGTAGAAATATAAAACTATACAAAGTAATACATGAACTCTAAATACTGAATGAAATAGAGCGTTTGGCTGTTTTTCAGAATGTCATGGGGGAGAGAGATGCACAAATGATGGGAACAGAAAAGATCTACCATTCGGTCCCCAACCTGATAAGCTCCAGCGGACTGGAGGAGGGGAGACCTTAATAAGCCTTATCAAGATATTCATATGAGAGGGGCAAATTCAGTCCTGGTGAAGTGGTGTTTGAGGTGCTTTGTGTATGCTACATAGGACTGTAGAGGTGGTGTTCAATATTTTGCACTGACCTTGGAAGCCCACTGGTATAATTCAGCAATTTTAGAGATATTACTTTGTAATGGTGAGGTTGGTCTACAAGTACATCTACATTCTGGGCCAACTGAAGGTTTTAGGACATCTCCAAATGATACCCCATATAGAGTAGAACACATTAATCAAGCTGATCATGAGTTAGAATTACTAAAGAATTCTGGTCTGGGTATGGTTGCAAGTGGAGCACTAGCCACGGCCTTTGGCCCTGATGTTGAAGCTGTATCTGTAAGCCCAAGATGACTCTTAGGTCATGAACCAATTCCTTCAGAAGGAACAGCAGGCCATCCAAGGACCAAAGTTCTTGGATGTACAGAAAGTTTGGAATTTAACCTAAATTTATTTTGCTCCATCCGGAGATCAGTTCAGACTTTTTGTGGCATTCCCAACTTAGCTTAAGATGACAAAGTACCATCATCAGAAGTCTGATGGCACCTCACCCCAAACTGTTGAGTGTCTTTCCTTAGATGCTTCATGTACATATTAAATAACACAGGGGGAGATCCCTGATTCACCTCACATTGGAGCAACTATGGCTTCAAATACTGTGATAGCAAACTAGAACTGCCCATTATGGAAGATGCAGAACGACCTCCAATCCCCATAACTCATTGTTATTGAAAGTCCTTGAAAAGAAGAAAAGAAACCTTTCCCACAATGAGGTCCTGACAAGGGTCGTGCAACAATGCTGTTTAGGTCCCCTGATCAGATCTTACTACTCTTTGGTAGCAATTCACATCTGAAGGGAAGCTGCTGCCATCTTCTTCTCAAAGGACCTCTGTGTGTTTGTGTATCTATATTTGTTAGAGAGAGAAAACAACCTCCAGTTATCAAAAATGGCTGGCTCCTAGGAGGACTTCATCCAACCTTATACTTTCAAGCAAGTGCCATCCCTCTTCCTAGTTGACAATCTTCCTAATCCAACAACTCACATCCTATTTGGCTGCCTATGGGAGCTAGCAAGTTCAACCTTGTAGGTGGCACAGTTCATCTCAAAGAGAACTGTATTTATTTGCTTGAGTGTAATAAGCTCAAAATAAACTTATCAAAGAGAAACTCATATATAGGAGATCCTACTTTTATCCCACAGTGTTCTGGTTTTAGCCTATTTAATTTGCTTACTTAATATTTAATGTTTGTACTTCTATTTTTATGATCTTGTAAGTCAACTAGAGTTGCTTGACAGTGAGATGGGTGGTATATAAATTTAATCAATAAATCAATAAAATAAATAAACCCAGAAGCAGCCTAAGGCTCTGCCTTGTTCACCTTGCTGGATTCCATACAACTGGCACCCAAACCAGAGTACATGCAAGCAATTTTATCGATCAAAAAATCACAGACATAATCCAGCATCCTTACAGGCATTTTATCATGCCCAATTTTTCACAAAAAGAGTCGAGGTAAATCTAGTGCATAATGCAAAGAAGAATTGACATTTTGCTGCTCTTATCACAAACGTTGAAGCTCAGAGATGAACACTTATCAAACTTCATCACATCTGCTTGTCCTCCACTTATTACATGACACTTTCACATAACGTGTTTCAGTAAAATAGAATAAAGTGCAGTATCTTACTACCATTAGTCATAACCATAAGGGCATTATCTGTCAGTTTTAGTGCATTTTGCACAATATGGTACAAGCACAACCAAAGCCCAGTTTTATTCCAAATATATTTATGCTATTCTATACATAATAGTATCTCCAGGCTACTCTTGCTCATATCTGTCCAACTTGGAGGTACATGCATGATCTGGCCATACTCAGGATATGGCTATACTCAGAGAATAAGGAGAAGACCAAGACAGTTAGGATGAGATGGAGTTAAGGAGATCCTTTGTCTTTGCTTCTCTAACAACAGCAAGCCATGATCAGGAGCAGCCATGATCAGGAGATGACAGGGATTAGCTGTAAGACTTCCATTGAGACATGGACCCATTAATTGCTGATGGTAATTGCTGATTACCTACACTTGCTTAATCAGAAGATATATTTTACAGTTGAACCAAGCACATGTATAACCAATTATCAAATTCAGCATGAAAAGCAATGAAAACAAAACAAAATGAATCACAAGTATACAAGAATTCAAAAGCATAGTAAAGAAATACACTAGTAAAACCAGCCAACCATGGCCACTGTGGACAGGGGTTACAGCAATTATCCTGCGACATCTGAAGGCTGCTGGTTCCTTGTCTCTAATTGGTCCTTGGTTCCCTTATTTAAGAAGAGTAAAATAATGCAGCCTGAGGTAGAGCAGGAAAGATCCTCTCTCCATTCCCCAGCCCTCCAACCCCAGTTATTATACTGTATGTAATGTATAGCAATTGGCTGCCTATATGATAGTAAGACCACATCTGGCATTCTGTGTCCAGTTTTGGCCACCACATTACAAAAAAGAGGTTGAGGCTCTAGAAAAAGTGCAAAAAAGAGCAACAAAGATGATTAAAGGCCTGGAGACTAAAACATATGAAGAATGGTTACAGGAACTGGGTATGGCCATTCTAGAGAAAAGAAGGACTAGGGGTGACATGATAGCAGTATTCCAGTATTTGAGGGCTTCCAGAAAATTGAGGGGGTCAACTTATTTTCCAAAGCGCCAGAAGGCACGACAAGTAACAATGGATGGAACTAATCATGGAGAGAAGCAACCTAGAACTAAGGAGAAACTTCCTAACAGTGAGAACAATTAATCAGTGGAACAGCTTGCCTTCAGAAGTCATGGTTGCTTCATTGCTTGAGGATTTTAAGCAGAGAGTAGACAGCCACCTATCTGAAATGGTATAGGGTCTCCTGCTTGAACAGGGGGTCAGACTAGAAGACCCTCCAAGGTCCCTTCCAGCTCTATTCTGATTGATTGATAGGTATTATACTGGGTGAAAAAATAGGCTTTTCATGTTTGTAGATAGTTAGCAACTTCACTACAGAGCTTTGTGCAGAAATAATATTTTGTTATTCAGTTGGAATTCCCCTGAAGGAGATGGGACTTCTTTGGCTTTATACTCATTATGACAATATAAATTATGGGAAAAGATACATCTTCAGATATTTGTCTTTGATGCAACTTTATGTCAGACCAAAAGGCATCTTCAGAGGAGTTTTGCTTTTAGTTTTTTTGTCTTTAAAGAACAGTGTTTCTATTACGGGAGAATATACCCACAGGGATTCAACTGTAAAGGCCAGCACTTCAAAATGTCAAACATATTAGTTGGCAACCTTCTTTATAATAGAATAAAGAAAAGGGATGGAAGAACATGAGTGAAGACAACTCCCTCTCCTCCCACAGGTCCTTTATCACCAACCGCTTAGTGGGAAGAATGGCAGAGTTTTCATTTGTGTTTTGAAAGATATAATTTGTTAGGCTTTTTATTAGGATTGTTGATTATGCTTAATAGTATTTGTACTCTGGAAAGTGTGATATAAAATAACGACAATAAATATAAGAGAAAACCAGTGAGAACTGTATGCATTCTCAGTGCTAGGACAAGGAGATATTTACTTATTTGTCAAATTTAAATACCGCCCATCTCACTCACAGAGTGACTCTGAGTGATGTACAAAGGTTAAATCAAAGGTTAAAAGCCATATAAAAATACCATGCATCAATAAGAAGAACCAGATAAAAACAAAAATAGAATAAGTTAAAAAAACCACCCAGAGTTGTTCCAATAGTGAGATAGATAGGTATATGTTTAATAAATAAAATGTATTTATTTAAGAAAATTTATACAGCCATCCAACTCACTCTCAGTGACACTGGTGGTCTTACAAAATTAAAAAAAAACTAACATAAAAACAATAGGAAAGCAATAACCCTCTTGGTGATGAAATAAAAGTTAAATGGTGGGGCAAGGGCCATCAAGGCACTAACCATCCCTAGGGTTGTGGGCTGCCCAGAGAGCCCCATGTGAGTTGCCAGAGCCAGGTCTTCAAATATCTTTGAAAGACCAGAGAGTGGAGGCCTGCCTCACCTCTGGAGAGAGAATATTCCAGAGAGCAAAGGCAATGGCAGAGAAGACAGTTTTCCTGACTAACTGACAGGATCCATAACGTATCTTTCTTACTTGCTCGGGTGAGGCAGACTGAGGTGTTGGGGATGAGTCAGTTCCTCAGGTAATCTCAGTCCCATGTCATGTATTTGTGTCTCTCTTGGAAGCAAGACATTTTCCAACATAGGATTAAGCCAGATGCTAACTACTCTCAGAATTCTTTACCTTCCAGAAGTCCCTGGTTAGGGATGGTTATGATTCCACATTCTCTGAATGGCCAGAAGGAGATTTCAGTAAGCTGAATCCCTCTCTCCTGGACCTTTAAGAAGGTGCACAGGAACCAATCTTGCTGAAGGCCAATCAGCATGGATTCTGCAAAGGTAAACCCTACGTTACTAAACTAGAATTGTTTTTAGAATGTTAGGCAGATGGATAGAAGTGACAGGTTGACAATTGTATTCTTGGATTTTCAAAATGTCTTAAGTAGAGTTCTGAGTAAACTTAATAATTATGAGAGGGACCTATCTGTTATTTTATGGGTTACTAATGAATTAAAAAATATAAAGCTAAGGATAAGAATTTGTGGGCAATTTTGTCAATGAGTGAAGATAAGAAGAAATTCTTCAAAGATTCTTATTCTGATCAGTGCCCTTCAACTTCTTTGTACATAACCTTATGGTAGAGTTAAGCAGCGAGCTATCCTAGTTTGCAGATAATAGAAAACTATTCAAGGTAGTAAGAACCTAAAGTAATTTGTAAAAAGCTCTAGAAATGTCTTTCAAACTGACTAGAAAATATGGCTCAATTCAAGTAAGTATAAAGTGAAAGCACTGGGTTAAAAATTCCCTATGTTCTTATATATACTGATTGAGTCTGTTGTCTTTAATCAGTAAAAAAAAAGATCTTGGGGTCATAATAGATTCTTCAGAGAAAATATTGATTCAGTGTTTGACAGCTGTGAAAAAGGCAAGGGATTATTTAGGAAGATGATAGAAATCACACTGTGATAGTGTCATACAATTCCATGGTAAGTACACATCTAGAATATTGCACAACTCTAGTCAACACATTTTTTAAAAGGATTTAACAAAGGGGGTAAAAGCTATGAATTTCCTTTCCAGTTGGTGTGCAAGCTCATTTGATATAGGACGAACCTCAGAGTCCAGTTTCTCAGGGAGAACAATATCTCCATCCTATTTGGATTTAATTTTAACTGATTCATACTAAGTCCAAACATATGGCAGCATCTTATCAATTTAGGGTGATCTAAAAGAAAAATTATTCAGGATCAAACTTTATTACTTACTTACTTTGATGGGTGACCACCAAGGTGGAACTACAATGGACATGACAGGTCCATTGAACATTGAACAATAGTCTCCCAACATGACATTTTGGGCACAACCTAACAGGAAAGTTTCTCTAAAATTGCTTGATTCTACTGGAGATTCAGAATATTTAAAGATTAAGGCCACTGAAAGATGTTAAGAGTTTAAGAGGAGCCATTATTTTCCTCATTCAATTTCCAACATTCTATACTCTGGGGATAAAAAAATAGATCTGAGAGGCAACTTTGTAATAAAACCCAAAGAAGCTGTAAGAAAGATCCTGTTCCTAGTAAATTGTGAAGTGGAATTAGATTAGTCAAGATGATAAGCCTTTTGAGATGAATCTTGGGTGGGTCCTCTTGAGGAAGAAGAAAGCAAAATTATATAGCTTCTCTAGTCTTGCTCTGTAATTTCAAATTTCATCTCTATTCATCATTGTCACCAGCATGGATAATCAACTAGCATGTTGAGAGTTTTGAGCCAAAACATCTGGAAAGAGCAGGGAGCAGATGAGTAGGAGAATGGAAGAATGGTAAAACTTAAGATGAGAACACCAGTCATGAATAAAAAGGGGAAATAACCTGAAAAGGCTAATTAATAGGAAGGGCAGTCTGTTTTGAAAGGATGAGCAAGACTGAAGTTTGCTTTAAACCAGGGGAAAAGCCGAAGAATGAGGAGATGAATAAGATATAAGGGCAAGAAGAAAGAAATGGAAAAGATATAAGGCTAAAATAAATGATGTGCTAAGTTCAAGAGAGGTATGTGATCCTACTCATGCTTATTCAGTTTCAGATCTGGTTATGTGTATTTGTGGACATATGCATTGGACCATAACTTTAGAGATTGTAAAGAAGCTCCTTATGCAGAATTCTTCTGAGGAAGTTTTATTGTGAAATTCAGATGGACATCTTAAAATTTAAAGCCCAGCCTTATCACCATTACTATCCTTATCCTAGACAGTATATGTGATAAAACATAGTTAAGTGGCAATCATTGAAATAGATTTGAAATTGACCCTCCTATGGTTTGTTGCTTTCTTTTTCTCCCTAACAAAGGGAATGCTCTAGCTATGATGACAAGATGTTCCAAACCAGGAACCTTAATTTCTTTTGGCATTATTAGTAATCTGGAGAAGAAAAATTTAAAAATTCATGATCTGTGCTCCTTATACCACCTGACCCGCAATACATTATATACTCCTTTGCTGCAAAGTGGGAATTATATGTCTTTTCCTTAAATTAATAATTTAAGAGCATTCATAGCACCCAATCATGCTAAATATTTCACTCTCTCCTTGGTGGGAAAAAAAGAGTTTAAATGCAAGTATGAACTGCAAATAAATGATCCTAAATTTTCCTAAAATGAAAAATGGTCTTCAAACAATAGAAGCCAACATATTGAATTAATCTTTAGCTTAAAAATCTGAATTTTTAAAGGTGGAAATAACCTGCACTGTATTATATATTTGATTCCTTATTGTATCTTTCCAATTCCCTTTTTAATTTGGGCATCCATTCAAGTTTCAAATAAAGTTCATACTGGAATATGAAGTCTAAACTTAGAAAAGAGGTAAGCATTGCAACTTTAAGTTCTTCAGCTTATATAAAACTCTGAGCTGGAAGGAAAGTTTCTAGTTTACCATCTTCCTGTTCATCCTCCTGAATGGAAAGTTTGTGAAGCAAGGAGATATTTCAGCAGGACCTTTTCTGACTAAGAAACCTGTTAATATTAGCTAATACTAGTTAATACAGAGAGACTGTATTTTCTGCTGTTTTTGCTTGTGACTGTATCTCCCTAGTCATGATTGAGCAATACCTCTCTTGGGAATTGTTAAAGGGAGGAAACATGATGTAGCTTCAGAATCAGATTGGTGCACATTTTGGGGCGTTAAGGTCATCACATTGTCCTTAATGGCTTGGAAAAAATACAGTCATTTTGGATAGTGAGATGGGCAGCAGATACATTTTCATGTATAAATAAATAAATAAATAAATAAATAAATAAATAAATAAATAAATAAATAAATAAATAAATAAATAAATCTGCAAATGGAATTGCCCGAGAAAAGATAAATTACAGTGGTACCTTGGTACTCTCTGTTAATTGATTCTGAGAGGCATGACGAGTACTAAAAACAAACCATGTGACTTAACATGTTAACCTTTGTTTCAGTCGGAAAGGATCACTAATCACGAGGCAGCTGACATTGACAAGTTCTAGGCTGCGCATCAAGTACCAAACAAACGACAGGTAGAGGGATAAATTTTTCATGTCAAAATGTGTCAGGTATAAATTCAATGAGTTTTAAAAGAGTCAAGTACCAAGGTATGACTGTATGGTAGTTGTCTGGGGGGAGCCTGCAATATGGCTGGAAATATATAGCATGGCACTAGATGGAATCTAGCAATGAGAATGTTTCAATTAATTCTTGTTAAAAGGTATTTATTAATAGGAGATCCTAAAGGGGTTTGTGTGAGATTCTATTCCCCTATGTAACAAAAAAGAATAACTAATTAAGTATTAGTATATCATGTTAGGGTTTTTTTTGTACAATAATAATTAACAAAAATTAACAAGTAACTGAATAACATAAATCTATGGTAGATAAATAAAAGAAAAATGAAATCCCTAAAAAGTATAGAAAAAGATAAAAAGAAATAGACAATAAAATTCTTAATAGTTATATTCAGTGGTGGGATTCAAATACTTGAACAACCAGTTCTCTGCATGGATGCCACTTCCGGAACTCTGTTCTGGGCCTGGGCCTCCAAGGCCCAGAACAGACTTCCGAAAGTGGCATCCACACACTTCCGGTGGGTTGTTCTGGGCCTTGTGAAAAAGGGCTAGGGCTTCAGCCACTTCGCCAAAGTCAACAAAAAGTTAGTTACCGGTTCTACCGAACTGGTGTGAACTGGCTGAATCCCACCACTGGTTATAATGCATCATAACTATTTCCAATAATGGGTCTGTTATAATTAAGATAATGCATAAAATCCATCCTGATTTGTTAGAATTGTGATTCCTACCTCTGATTTTTCATTATTCAAAACAAATTTGTAATATTTTCTAGCATGTGAGAAATTATACTGATTGTGGAATTTTTATTGATCCATAACTTAACTGTTAGTTTGTGTAAGGTTTTCCTTTATTGAGTGATTATTATTTTAGCTGCTAAAATTAAGTAGGTGATAAATTGTTTATTTTTAAGCTTAACAATTTGACTGCATAAATAAATGCAATGGCCATAGCTGGGGGTAGCATTCTCTGCCTGATAATAATACAATTAACACTTTTTGAGGATGTTATGCTTTATCACACAATCATCACTTCTTTTTAAAAAGAACCCCATATTGGAACTTCCTGTGGCGAGGCGCCGCCGACGGAGGCTTTTTCCTGAGCCTCCGGCCCGGGACTGCATCAAAGCTGTCAAAACAGCGCGGATCAGCTGTTTTGCGGCTCGGAACTTTCTCCCCGGGCGAAGGGGAGAAAGTGAGTTTGGCTGGGATAGGGGTTGAGTTCCCTAGTCCCCCCAGGAGCGTTCCTGGGGGGATTTAGGTGAGAATTCCCCCGGAGTCCTAGCCTCTTCTCC